>NW_020173964.1:3409662-3427057 GCF_003031525.2 Neophocaena asiaeorientalis asiaeorientalis | reverse complement strand
TGGGGTTGTGTTCCTGTCTTGCTAGTTGTTTGGCTTAGGGTGTCCAGCACTGTAGCTTGCTGGTCGTTGAGTGAAGCTGGGTCTTGGCGTTGAGATGGAGATCTCTAGGAGATTTTTGCCGTTTGGTATTACGTGGAGCTGGGAGGTCTCTTGTGGACCAGTGTCCTGAAGTTGGCTCTCCCACCTCAGAGGCACAGCCCTGATGCCTGGCTGGAGCACCAAGAGCTTTTCATCCACATGGTTCAGAATAAAAGGGAGAAATAATAGAAAGAAAGAAAGAGAGAGAGAGAGAGAGAGTGGGAGGGAGGGAGGGAGGAATGAAGGAGATAAAAATAAAGTAAAATAAAATAAGTTATTAAAATAAAATAATTATTAAGAAAAAAAAATTTTTAATTAAAAATAAAAAAAGACAGAACCCTAAAATGGTAAAAGCAAAGCTATACAGACAAAATCACACACAGAAGCATACACATACACACTCACAACAAGAGAAAAAGGGAAAAATATATATATCTCTTTGCTCCCAAAGTCCACCTCCTCAATTTGGGCTGATTCGTTGTCTATTCAGGTATTCCACAGATTCAGGGTACATCAAGTTGATTGTGGAGATTTAATCTGCTGCTCCTGAGGCTGCTGGGAGAAATTTCCCTTTCTCTTCTTTGTTCACACAGCTCCCGGGGTTCAGCTGTGGATTTGGCCCCGCCTTTGCTTGTAGGTCACCAGAGGGCGTCTGTTCCCGCTCAGACAGGACGGGGTTAAAGGAGCAGCTGATTTGGGGACTCTGGCTCACTCAGGCCGGGGGCAGGGAGGGGTACAGATGCTGGGCGAGCCTGCGGGGCAGAGGCCGGCGTGACGTTGCACCAGCCTGAGGTGCGCCGTGAGTTCTTCCGGGGAAGTTGTCCCTGGACCATGGGACCCTGGCAGTGGTGGGCTGCACAGGCTCCCGGGAGGGGAGGTGTGGAGAGTGACCTGTGCTCGCACACAGGCCTCTTGGTGGCTGCAGCAGCAGCCTTAGCGTCCCATGCCCGTCTCTGGGGTCCACGCTGATAGCTGCGGCTCACGCCCGTCCCTGGAGCTCCTTTAAGCGGCGCTCTTAATCCCCTCTCCTCGCGCACCAGGAAACAAAAAGGGAAGAACAAGTCTCTTGCCTCTTCGGCAGGTCCAGACTTTTTCCCGGACTCCCTCCCGGCTAGCTGTAGCGCACTAGACCCTTCAGGCTGTGTTCACGCCGCCAACCCCAGTCCTCTCCCTGGGATCCAACCTCCGAAGCCCGAGCCTCAGCTCCCAGCCACCGCCTGCCCTGGAGGGTGAGCAGACGAGCCTCTCGGGCTGGTGAATGCAGGTCGGCACCAATCCTCTGTGCGGGAGTCTCTCCGCTTTGCCCTCCGCACCCGTTGCTGCACTCTCCTCCGTGGCTCCGAACCTTTCCCCCCGCCACCCGCAGTCTCCGCCCATGAAGCGGCTTTCTAGTGTGTGGAAACCTTTCCTCTTTCACAGCTCCCTCCCAGTGATGCAGGTCCTGTCCCTATTGTTTTGTCTCTGTTTTTTCTTTTTTCTTTTGCCGTACCCAGGTACGTAGGGGGTTTCTTGCCTTTTGGAGGTCTGAGGTCTTCTGCCAGCGTTCAGTAGGTGTTCTACAGGAGCTGTTCCACATGTAGATGTATTTCTGATGTATTTGTGGAGAGGAAGGTGATCTCCATGTCTATCTCTTCTGCCATCTTGATGCTCCTCCCCATTATTTCTTTAAATAAGCTTTCTGCCCCTTTAACCTTCTCTTCCCTTCTTGGCCTCCAATGAGACATAGATTGTATTTTTTTAATGGTACACTGCAAATCCCATAGGCTTTCTTCATTTCTTTTCAGTCTTTTATCTTTTGTTACTCTGACTGGATAATTTCAAATGCTCTGTCTTTGAGCTTACTAATTTCTTCCTCTTGGTGTCTAGTCTGTTGTTGAAGCTTTCTACTGAATAATTCAATTTAGTCACCCTATTCTTTGGCTCCAAAACTTCTTATGTTTTGTATCTATTTGTTCAGTTTTTCATTTTATTCTTGTATTATTTTCCTGGTTTTGTTAAATTGTTTATCTGATTTATCTTGCCTCTGTTTAAGCATCTTTAGAACAATTATTTTGAATTATTTATCAGGTAATTCGTGTATCTCCGTTTCTTTGGAGTCAGTTACTAGACATTTACTGTGTTCCTTCGGTAGTGTCATGTTTCCCTGATTCTTCATAGTCCCCATTGGCTTGTGTAGGTTCTGCACATTTGAAGATGCTGTCACCTCTTCCACACTTTGTGGACTGACTTCAGTAAGAAAAGACCTTTACTTTTGTGTGGTGGGAATGCTTACATACACTGTGATACCAGCTCTAGTGGTGCACCACACCTAGTGCAGGAGCATGTGATGGCTCCAGGTTCGGAGGGGAGGGGGCATGACATCTCGTCACCTCAGGCCACTGGGGTCCACAGCACTGACAACTGTTGGGTCCTTGATGAGCACTGTGGGACACCCACAGTGGCTGCAAGGGCTGTTCAGTTTCTCAGCAGCGCCTCCAGCTCCAGCAGCCAGGGACCTGGGCAGGCAGCAGTGGTGGCCAGAGCCAGTAGTATGCACACAGTCAGCTGTGGGGGTGAGCTACAGGTGCCTACTTAGTGCTAGGGGCCAGCAGCAGACACACACAGAGTGGTAGGCACCAGGGCCTGGGCACATTGCAGGCACACTGCAACTGCAGGGGTCCTGGCTGTCATTGTGTACTACCATAGCCATAGGGTCTTACCACAGGCCATGGCAGCAGAGGCTGGAATTAAGAGTTGGGCTGGGGGTGTACAGGCACACAGTTGGAGGGGTAGCTGCAGGTGAGCCCTGTAGTGTGGGCCAATAACAGGAGATAAGGCTAAATCTGGGCCCCTAAGCTGCTGCAAGGGTCCTGGGTTTCAACACACACTCCTCTGGCTGCAGGGTCTTACCATGAGCACACAGCAGTAGATACAAGTGATGGGTATTGGGTTGGGGCTTGCAAGTGCACAGCTAGAGGGGCTAGCAGCAGGTGCAGACCAATGATGAGTAGGGTCATTTCCCAGCCCACAAGTAGCTATGAGGGTCTTGGCTGGTGGCATGCACTTCTGTGGCAGAATTTTTATTTATTTGGATTTATCAAACTTTTTCTTTATGGGTTTTTTTTTTAAATATCTCATTTAAGAAGGCCTTTACTATCGCCAGGGTAGTAAGGATATCATCTATATTCAAAGTTATAAGGATATCAACTCTATTTTCTTCTAATAATTTTAAAGAAAATTGTATGATTTTCTTAATTAAAGTCTTACACATTTTCATTAGGTTTATTCTCAGGCACTCTATATTTTTGGTGCTGTTCTGAACTACTCTTTGTAATATATTTTGTAGTTGGTGATTTCTGGGATCTAAGAAAGCTACTGATTTTTAAAAAATCTTGTCTATGGCCATTTTTAAAATTCCCTTATTAATTCTAATGTTTTTTTCAGGTAATCATCTGCATTTATCCTTTTGTCCTTACCTTCTGTTCCAGTGAATGTTTATATCTCCTCTATACTGTTGATCCCTTACCTTTTCTCTCCATAGGGATCTTGCTTCATCAGTTATCCCCTCTTTCTCCTGTATCTTTCTCCCTTACGTTGACTTCTCCCCATTATCATTTAAACATGCTGAAATCTCTCTCCAATCAAAAAACAAGAACCAAACCTCTTCCTCTTATCTTTCTCGTTGGTCGTCTCTATGGTGTTGTCTTCCCTCGCCTTCCCCACTGACTTACACACATCCTTTCACTGCACTGCTACCGTTCTGACAATATTCTCACCAGTGTTTGAACACTATTTTCATTTAAATCCAGAGGATGCTTCTCAGGCCAGAGACACAGTTCAGTTTAGAAATCATATTAATTAATCACTTCTTCCTCCTCAGAATATTCTCTTCCTTGCCTTCTACAATGCCAGCCTGACCTGATTTTCCCCCCATCGATCTAACCACGTTTTCCCAGGACCCATCATTGAAAATTCTTCTTCTCCCGCTCCTTTAATGTTAGAGTTCATCTCCTCTTCTCAAACCTCACACTTCTTCCTTAGGTGACCTCATCACTCCACCATCACTGAGTGATCTTATCCATTTTTAGTTACCTATACAGTTATCTATACATGGAAGCAGTTCTCTTTCAAATCTGGATCCCCAACATAGATTTTGTTGCTAAACCATACAGCCAAGTACAGGAATAGCTTGGAAATACTGTGGGTTTAGTTCCAGACCACTGCAATACAGCAAACGTCGTGGTAAAGTGAGTCAAACGAATTTTTTGGTTTCCCAGTGCATATAAAAGTTTCATTTATACTATACTGTAGTCTATTAAATGTGCAATAGCATTATGTTTTTAAAAAAACAATGTGCACACCTTAATTTTAAAATAATGCTGTTGGAAAAATGGTACCAATAGGCTTGCTTGACACAGGGTTGCTACAAACCTTCAATTTATAAAAAATGCAGTATCTGCAAAGCACAATAAAGCAAAGCACAATAAAACAAGATTTGCCTGTATTCAGCTTCTTACTAAGCATCTCTATTTGGATGTCTTCTAGGCACTTTTATGTCTCCTAAACACAGTATGTGCATATCTGACCTTAACCCTAAACTTGTTCTTCCTGCATTCTCTATTTTTAAAAATGAACCACAGTTCACCCAGTTATTCAGTCCAAACACCTGGATATCATCTTTAAGTCCTGTCTCACTTGCCCTCACCTACTACTATCATGAAGCCTTCTGTTTTTGCCCAAATACATCCATTCTTTTCCATCTACACCGCTAATACCTTAGTTCAAGCCCCATTATCTCCTGCCTGGATTACTGCAACAGCTTCCTAACGATCTCCTTGCTTCCAGTCGTGCTCCTTTCTAGTCCATATACCACTGATGAGCCAAATTGACTCTTCCTTTTTTATCGAAGTATAGTTGATTTACAATATTATATTAACTGCAGGTGTACAACATAGTGATTCAATATTTTTATAGATTATACTATTTCAAGTTGCTATAAAATATTGGCTATATTTCCTGTGCTGTACAATATATCCTTATGTCTTATTTATTTTATACATAGTACCTCTTAATCCCCTGCCCCTATCTTGCCACTCCCTCCTTCCCTCTCCCTACTGGTAACCACTAGTTCTCTATATCTCTGAGTCTGTTTCTGTTTTGTTTTAATTTTTAGATTCCACATATAAGTGATAACATACAGTATTTGTCTTTCTCTGTTTCACTTATTTTACCTAGCATAATACCCTCCAAGTCCATCCATGTTGTTGCAAATGGTAAAATTTCCTTCTTTATTATGGCTTAGTATTCCATTGTGTATATACACCACATCTTTATCCATTCTTCTGTTGATGGACTCTTAGGTTACTTCCATATCTTCGCTATTGTAAATAATGCTGCTATGAACATTGGAGTATGTGTATCTTTTCGAATTAGTGTTTTTGCTTTCTTCAGATAAATACTCAGGAATGGAATTGCTGGATAATATGATAGTTCTAATGTTAGTTTTTTGAGGAACCTCCATACTGTTTTCCATAGTGGCTGCACCAGTATACATTACCACCAACAGTGTGCTAGAGTTCCCTTTTCTCCACATTCTATCCAACATTTGTTATTTGTGGTCTTTTTGATGATAGGCATTCTGACAGGTGTGAGGTGCTATCTCACGGCTTTGACTTGCATTTCTCTGATGATTAGCGATGTTAAGCATCTTTTCATGTGCCTGTTGGCCATCTGTATCTTTGGAAAAATGTCTATTTAGGTCTTCTGCCCAATTTTAAATCAAATTGTATGTTTTTTTGATACTGAGTTATATGAGCTGTTTTTATATTTTGGATATTAACCCCTTATCATATCATTTGGAAATATTTTCTCCCATTCAATAGGTTGTCTTTTTGTTTTGTCAGTGGTTTCCTTTACTGTGCAAAAGGATTTAAGTTTTAATTAGGTCCCACTTATTTTTTCTTTTGTTTCCTTTGCCTTAGGAGACAGATTCATAATAATATTGCTATGATTTATGTCAAAGAGTGTTCTACCTATGTTTTCTTAGTAGTTTTATCTTTTCTTAGATAAAGAAACGGTCTTAGATTTAGATTTTTAATCCATTTTGAGTCTATTTCTGTATATAGTTTGAGAATATGTTCTAATTTCATTCTTTTACATGTAGCTATCCAGTTTTCCCAGCATCATTATTAAAGAGACTTGTCTTTTCCCCACTGTATACTATTGCCTTCTTTGTTGTAGATTAATTGACCATACATGTGTGGGTTTATTTCTGCACTGTCTTTTCTTTCACTGATCTATATATCCGTTTTTGTGCCAGTACCATACTGTTTTGATTACTGTAGCTTTGTAGTATAAAGTTAGGGCACATGATACCTCCAGCTTTGTTCTTTTTTCTCAAGATTGCTTTGGCCCAAGTTGACTTTTCTAACTTACAAATTAGGTCTTACTAGTCTGTTTAAAACCTCTTCTTGATTCCCCTTGCCTTCAGGATGAAATCTAATGCCTGTAGTCTAGTTTACAAAGCCCTACAAAATCAACCCTCTGCTTTCTTTACCTTCATCTATCATATTGAAGTCATACTGAAGTAACTGTATTTCCACAAATTCGTTATATTCTCTTCTTGGCCTTTGCAAATGCTGTTCCCTTTACCTGGAATGCCTGACTGTTCTTTCTTCAAGATGCTTTTCCTGTCTATGAATTGTCCATTAGTCAACCTTTGTACCTTCCCACCCATAAGTATTTGCTCATACTGTTTTCTTTGCCTGAAGTCCCCCTTTCTTCAGTCCTTACTTGTCACTTAGCAAAATCCTAGCATTTTTTGTAGCTCATTTCTGTAATCCCTTCACAGAGAGCTTTCTCCATTTTTAGAAGTTAGATGCTTATTTAGATATTGTATCATAATTTTTTAATTCTTATATGACATATATTTGTGCCTAGTCTCTCCAAAGAGATTATCATAATAATAATGTCCTATTGTTTCTAAGTACTTTATATGCCTTAAACTCAATGATCAGCACAATAACTCAATGGGGTAGGTATTAATATACTCATTTTACAGATGAGGGAACTGAGGCACAGGTAAGTTAAATAATCTGTCTACTTTTTCATTGCTGTGGTACCTCATCTAGTGCCTGGCATACAGTAGGGACCCAAGAAATATTTGTTGATTTTATGTTCAGCAAGATCTCTCCTGAGGAAGAGTGTTTGCATACCTACCACAGTGTTATCATTGGGTAGCTGGAGATGGGGGTTGGGAATAGTAGGCACAGAAGACCATGGGGAGAAGATATAATTAACTTCTTTAAATGTCTTTCAGTGGTCTTACTCGTTACAGTGACCAATCAGAAGTGATTTTTAATCTACCCTGTGTTTATTTGCCCTCCATATTTCCTTTTTGGGGAAATGTCTAAGTTTTTTGCTAATTTTTAATTGGGTTTTTTTTCTTACTGTTGAGTTTTGAGAGTTTTCTGTATAATCTAGATCTAAGTCTTTTATTGGATATGTGATTTACAAATATTTTCTCCCCTGCTATAGTGCTTTTTAAAGTTTTATTATTTTTTACTTTTTATTTTATTTACATATTTATTTTTTATTTTATTAACACCATTTTTCACCTAGTAAAAAATTTTAATATTAATAAAGTCCAGTTTGTTGATTCATTTTGCCTTTCCATATAAATTTTAGAATTATTTTGTCTCTATCAACAAAAAATTACTGATTGGATTTTTATTTGAATTTCATAAGTTTATTGATCAGTCTGTGAAGTCTTGACATCTTTACTATGTTGAGTTTTCCAATTCATGAACACATAGGTCTCCCCATTTATTTAGGTCTCCTTTGATTTTTTTCATCAACATTTTGTATTTTTCAGCATACATTTTCTGTACATGTTTTGTTGGATTTATGTCTAAATATTTCTCCCTTTTTTGGAGCTATTGTAAATGTTGTGGGGTTTGGGGGTTTTGGGGGGGGTGTGTTTTTTGCTTCGTCATTGTTCATCAAAGAAATATGATATATTTTTATGTTAAAATGTTTGCCTCATATCCTGCAACCTTGATAAATGCAGTTTTCAATTCTAGGAGGTTTGGGGGTTGGGTTTTTTTTTTTTTTTTTCTGGAGGGAAGGCTGTTTTATTTGTAGATTCCTTGGATTTTCTGCATATGCAATCAAGTTGTTAATATAGGCCACTATATTGCTTCCTTTCCAATCTGTAGGCCTTCCTCTTTTCTTTCTTTTTCTTTTTTCTTTTTTTCCCCTATTACACTAGGTAGGACTTCCAGTATGAAGATAACTAGGAGTTGTCAGAGTGGACATTCTTCCCTTGTTCCCAATCTTTGGGGAAAAGTATTCAGTTAAGTATAATGTTAATATGGGCTTTTTGTAGATGCCTCTTATCATGTTGAGGAAGTTCCCTTCAACTTCTAGTTTGCTGAGAGGTTTGTAATGTGAATGGTATTGAATTTTGTCAAATACTTTTCTGCATTAATTGATATGATCATGTGGTTTTTCTTCTTTGACTGTGAATAGGGTAGATTACACTCATTGATTTTCAAATCTTGAACTAGACTTGCATTCACATATTAAACCCCATTTGGTCATGGTATATTTTTCTTTTTCTTTTTTGCTGGATTAAACTTGCTAGTATTTCGCTGAGGATATCTGTGTTTATGTTCATGAGAGATACTGGTCTATAGTTTTCTTGTGCTGTTTTTGTCTGGTAAGGATATCAAAATAATGCTTGCCTCATAAAATGAGTTGGGAAATGTTTCCACGTCTTCTATAATATATTCTGAAAAAAGATTATCTAGAATTGGTGTTATTTTTCCTTTTGAATATTTAGTAGAACTTGCCAGTGAAACCATCTGAACCTCGAGACTTTCTTCAGAAATTTTTTTAATAGACATTATTTTTTAAAGTGGTTTTAGGTTTACAGCTAAGTTGAGCAGAAAGTACAGAGAATTTCCATGTTCCCTCTGTTCACACACACATTCAGCCATCTGAACTATCAAATCCCACACCAGAGTGGGACATTTGGTACAGATGATGAACCTACACTCACACATCATTATGACTCAAAGTTACATTACACTCAAAGTTACATTAGAGTTCACTCTTGGTGTTATATATTCTATGGGTTTGGACAAATATAATGACATGGATTCACCATTTCAGTACTATACAGAATAGTATCACCACCCTAAAAATTATCCATGCTCTGCCTATTCATCCCTCCCTCTGCCCCTATCCCTGGCAACTGCTGGTCTTTTTATTGTGTCCTTAGTTTTACCTTTTCCAGAATGTCATATAGTCAGAATCATACAGTATATAGCTTTTTCAGATTGTCCTCTTTCACTTAGCAGTATGCATTTAAAGTTCCTCCATGTCTTTTCATGGCTTTATAGCTCATTTCTTAGCGTTGAATAATATTCCATTGTCTAAATGTAGCACAGTTTATTTATCCATTCACCTACTGAAGGACATCTTGGTTGCTTCCAAATTTTGGCAATTGTGATTAAAACTACTATAAACATCTGTGTGTAGGTTTTATACAGACATAAGTTTTCGGATAAATACCAAGGAGCATGATTGCTGTATTGTATGGTAAGAGTATGTTTATTTTTGTAAGAAACTGCCAAACTATCTTCCAGAGTGGCTGTACCATTTTTGTATATCCACCAGCAATGATTGGGAGTCCCTGAAGCTCTACCAGCATTTGGTGCTGTGTTTTGGATTTTGGCCATTCTGATAAATGTGGAGTGGTATCTCACTGTTGCTTTAATTTGCAATTCCCTAATGACCTATGATGTTGATCATCTTTTCACATGTTGTTTGCCATCTGTATATCTACTTTGGTGAGGTGTCTGCTAAGGTTTTTTGTTCACTTTTTAATTAGCCTGTTCATTTTCTTATTGTTGAGTTTTAAGGGTTCTTTGTATATTTTGAATAGCAGTGCTCTATCAGTATATCTTCTGCAAATATTTTCTCCTAGTCTGTAGCTTGTCTCTCATTCTCTTGACATTGTGTTTCACAGAGAAGTGTTTTAATTTTAATGAAGTCCAGCTTATTCATTATTTTTTTCATATATCACACCTTTGATGTTGTATCTAAAAAGTCATCACCATATCCAAGGTCATGTAGGTTTTCTCCTGTTATCTCCTAGGTGTTTTATACTTTTGCATTACACATTAGGTCTGTGATCAATTTTGAGATAATTTTTGTGAAACGTGTAAAGTCTGTGTCTAGATTCATATTTTTTGCTTGAGGGGTGTTTATACTTTCATTGGCTTTCTGTTTTGGCATGTCTTCAGAGTTCCTTCAATATGAAATCTCATCATTTCTTTTAAAACCACTTGTTAAGTATATTTTTAGCCAATTGTCAGTTATTCAGATTAATTAGTAAGATAATACAAAATAACTGACAATCAAAGTCACTTATATTTGATTTTAAAGTATATACACCCTTTTTATGCTTTTTTGCTTTTGCTGTTCTATTGGTAGTAGGAGATTAAGGTGGCCCTAGATCCCACCAATTCATTCTTGAAGCAAATATTTACATGTGCTATGTTTCAGGCACCCTGCTATCTTTTATGCTATCTTCCCTTATTCAACCCTCCTAAGAGCCGCACAGGACTCATAGGTTAGGCACCAGCTGTGGTGGATTTATTTCTAACAACTCCATCAGACAATTAGTATTATTTTCATTCTATAAATGAGGAAACTGAGGCTCAAAGAAATTAGATTTGTCCAAGATCACACAGTAATAAATGGTGAAGCTACTGGTCACATTTAAGAGCCCATCCTGCTTCCAGAACACCAGCTCCTACCAACAGTGATTTCAACATGAAGTAATAATCAATAGGATGAAAAGAAAAATTCAACTTTACTTTCAGAGACTTTTGATTCTAAATAATAATATCTGTCTTCTGGAGCTGGTTACAGCATATATCACCCATTCTCATCTTTGGAATACTTTCCACATTCCTTTAAAGAAATATACCATCATGGAGGCTCTCTGTAATCCCACATATTGAATTATCTCCTAATTATACAGTGGGCTATTAAATCATACCACCTGGTCCAAATCCCTCCTCTAACAATGACAGCTGAATGACCTGAGCAAGCAGCCTCTCTTGCAAGCCTCAATTTATTCACCTGTAAAATGGAGATAACAATATCTACCTCAGAGTTATTATTAGGGTTAAATGAGATAACTCATGTAAAGTAATCAACACAGTGCCGGACTCTTAGGAAATGCTAGGGAAATATTAGGTGTAATAGAGGGAGGAGGGTGCATGGTACTGGGGTAGTATTGGTAAAGCTTGACAAATTACTCAGACAGCACAAACTAAATAAACTAAATTGGCAAAATGTTAGCTATACAGTCCTCTCACTGTGTATAACCTCAAAGAAAAAATAATATATAAAAAGGCAAATGTTAATATACTTATGTTATCTGGGACCTAGAAGAAACGTAGATATATTCATTAAATTTGCTAGTAATGCTGCATGATTCTATTTTAAAATCTGTTGAGAAAAGTAGCTAAGTATAGTAAAGCAGGTTCTTTAGCTGAATCCAAATTATAAAATGCTGAGGCAGGCAGAGTTTAGCTAATGCAAATTTAGCATTCATAGAGAAAGAGGAGAGTGGAGAAGATTTCCTTTTCTATGCTGGTTATGGAATATACAGGCACAGATTGTGGACTCTCTCCAGAATCTCTTTTTTTCCCCAACTGACAGCATTTTGGAACAGAGAAAACTGTGTAGGCAAAAGTAGTTTATTTCTATTTTAAAGTAAGTTTAAAGGGACTTCCCCAGTGGGGCAGTGGTTAAGAATCCGCCTGCCAGTGCAGGGGACACAGTTCGAGCCCTGGTCCGGGAAGATCCCACATGCCGCGGAGCAACTAAGCCTGTGCGCCACAACTACTCAGCCTGCACTCTAGAGCCTACAAGCCACAACTACTAAGCCTGTGTGCCACAACTACTGAAGTCCGCGCACCTAGAGCCTGTGCTCTGCAACAAGAGAAGCCACTGCAATGAGAAGCCCAGGCACCTCACCAAAGAGCAGCCCCCACTCGTGGCAACTAGAAGAAGCCCGCACGCAGCGACAAAGACCCAACGCAGCCAAAAATAAAATAAATTTTTTTTAAAAAGTAAGTTTAAGGAGCAAGCAAATGTCCTTGGGATTAGCACAATGTAGTTAAAGTCATTTCACAATGGTAGTTACAGATAGCAACCAAGCCAGTACAAAATGAAAGATTGAAAGTTGCCATCATATACAGGCAATCAAGAAATTCTCAACAGGCATTTTGATACTTTAACCATATCTGAAGTTAAATGATGCTCAAAGCAAGATAGAAAAACCCAATTAGTAGGATTCCAGGCAAAATTTAAGGAAAGATGCATAAATTATACATAGTTTTGCTTGTATTTCTCTAAAGGCAGTTTTAAACAATGTGTCATTCTCTTTCATAGAGTTATTAGATGAAATTAATACTAATTGTCATATTTATTTTTCAAATAATCTAATTTGCATTTATAATACACATATTCAGTATTACAAAACATTGAAAAAGGGGAGAAAAAAATCATTTTAATCTCATATCCCACAGATAATCATCATTGATGCTTTTGTCTAGAGTGAAAAAATTCATCCAGCTTTTTATTATAAGCCTTTCATCAGTGAATAATCCAGTATTAAATATTTTGTAAATCCACTGTTATTTCCTTAGACTAAAGGAATTTAAACTGCTGAGCCAGGTATGCATTTTTTGGTGTTTTTTTAATTGAGGTATAATTTACAGATAAAAAAATATATAGTTCTTATCTGTTCACTTTTATGAGTTTTGATAATTATACACACCCATGTAAACACCACTACCAGAAAGTTCCCTCATGCCCCTTTTCAGCCAGTCCCCTCCCCCAACCACTCTCTGATTTCTGTCAGCTCAGGTATGCCTTTGATGACAGTTTTGCTAGATTGAATTCCAGAAAGTTGAATCGTTTATACCTGTACCAGCAATGTATGAAGTTGCTGATTCTCCATATTCTAGGTATTATGTGAGTGTGTATGTGTTGTAATGTATCCCAGAAAACAGATATAGTAATCTTTGCCAGTTTGTACTTTGCATTATTTTGTATTTCTTTGTTTACTGGTAAAGTGAACTTTTTTTTTTTTTTTTGTGGTATGCGGGCCTCTCACTGTTGTGGCCTCTCCCGTTGCGGAGCACAGGCTCCGGACGCGCAGGCTCAGTGGCCATGGCTCACGGGCCCAGCCGCTCCACGGCATGTGGGATCTTCCCGGACCAGGGCACGAACCCGTGTCCCCTGCATCGGCAGGTGGACTCTAACCACTGTGCCACCAGGGAAGCACTAAAGTGAACTTTTAAAATATGTTAACTAGCCATTTGTATTTCATTATTGTTTTGGTGATGGTTAATTGTATAGTCTAATATGATTATATATTTCTTGTTGATTTACAAAAGCTCCTAAATATTAAGGATGTTATTTTTTGTTTTAAATATTTTTACCAGTTTGTCATTGCCTTACAATTTGTTTATGGAGGTTGTTGTTTTGCTTTGATTTTAACAGACTTTTAAATTTAAATTTGCATTGCCAAACCTGCCAATCTTTTTCTCCATGTTTTCTGCCCAGTGTCATCTTTTGGCCTTCATAATCCCAGGATTATATAAATACCTAGTTATATCTTTCTCTAGTATTTTATAGTTTTAATTTTACATCTTTAATCCATATGGAATTAATATATTAGGTTAATGTTGTAACTTTTTTTCTAAATTACTAATCACCACATTTGAATAGTCCTATGTTTTCCCCATTGACATTAAACATGTCCTTTATGATGGAATAAGATCTTATGTATATTTTGGGGTCAATTTCATTATATTACTTGGATTTTTCTGTCTATTCCTGTGTCAGTACCTCACTACTAAATTTCTATAGCAATATCATACTATTTGGTAAGCAAGTTGGACCTTTATTGTTCAACATTTGTATTTTTACTTTAAAAGCTTAAGCAACTGGTTAATGTGCTACATTCTTATTTTCTTTTAGTTAACCACACCTGGAAAAAGCTTAGACAATTGACCATGGAATCAATAAAAAGCCCTCATTATTTTACAGGTGGCTGCTCCCTGAATTGTGGCCCTAGTGCCAAGAAGGAAGTAATCAATCCTAGGTAAACCCCCTTCCTTCAAAGTAATGGAAAAGATTGCATGTGGAAAATAAGTAGCATGAGGAATAAAAAAGAACAAAATCTAGGATATTTGATTGCCATTTTCTGTTATAGATATATAAAAGTTTTTATGAGAAGTTTGATCAGAATTTTTCCATCTCCTTGGTTCTGAGCAAAAGTGCAAAGGATCAACAAAGTCATAGAGTAGACAACATCTCACTTTTATTTTACATGATGTGAATTCCCAGGACATCTAGGATGACCACGTATAAATGCAAGTCATAAAACCCTCTTCCAGAGACATTCATTAATAATCTTTCTACCACCTGCTATTTTGGATTATTAATATCCTTTCTCTTCTCTGGCAGTAGTGGAGATAATCAAGTTACATATAATAATCTGTTCTTTGTGTGCAGATAATTCACTCGACCATGATAAATAAAATGTTGGGCTTGCGCTGTCTTTCTAAGTAGAAATAAGCCATAGTAAGAAGGTAACTTTTACCGAACATATACAAAGCACCTTTTTTAAAACCTATCAGCTTGATACTGTTCTTAGGCCCAAATAATATGGGAAGAATCTGAGGCGCAGAAAGGTTACATAACTTTGGTCAAGATCTCATAGCTAGGAAGTGGTAGATTTCAGAAACAGCCAATCATACTTGGCCCAATAGTTTGATTCTATTTGTTTTCAAAAACATTATGTCTTGTTTGTGATTTTGTATTTCAACAGTGCATTTTCTCATATTTTCTAGTGAAGCAATGTTGTTTCAAACTGTAGTAACAAGGCCAAACAAGTGACTTCAGGACTTTATTAATTCTTGATGAAAAACTGTCTGGCTGCCTTTAAATCATGGAAGATGTTAAGTTCTTGGCCTTAATATTATAATCCCTGTATTATTTGAAGAATTAGAATTCAGAAAGTTATTAAAAAGCTTGTTTAACTTGAATAAGAAGTGACTGCCAGATTTACCTGTAACTTTTCATAGGAATATAAATAGAGTGGTTGAGTATGGAATCTGGAGTCAGGCCTGAATTTTAATGCCAGCTTGGAAGTTTACTGGCTGTGTGATCTTAGGCAAATTATATTAATATACCCTTTCTTGGGCTTCCCTGGTGGCACAGTGGTTGAGAGTCCGCCTGCCTGCTCCGCAACGGGAGAGGCCACAGCGGTGAGAGGCCCGGTTGCCGAAAAAAAAAAAAAAAAAAAATTATATATATATATATATATCTCCTTTCTTACCCTGTTCCTTAAAGTGTAAATTGGGTATCATAATAGTACCTTCCTAATAGGTTTATTTGTGGATTAAATGAAATACTGGTTTTAAAGGATTTAGCATGGTATCTGGAACAATTAATGCTCCAGAAAATGTTTTGTTCTCATTCAGTGTTATCACTGATATCTTTAAGAATTAATTTCTCTATATTTGACTAGTCAGTAGATCAAGATGATGATTGGAATTTATACCATTTCTCTAATGTTTGACAGTTTTTATGACCTTTTCCTAATTAACCCATAAGTTACAGTGGTTAACTAGTTTCTATCATAATTCTTAACATTCTGAGATAAAATTGAGATCTGATATTTTTATGGTGAACAGTAATGCCTCATTAATGAACTGTTGGTTTTTTCCCTGAGGCCAGTACTAAAAAGAAATTGGGGGAGGGGGTATCAATAATAAATACAACTTAAATAAGAAGCAGAAGAATATCATCATTAATTGTAATGATATTTGGAGATCATACAATTATAATAAGAGATCATACAATTATAATAAGCTCAGTGTAATGTGAATGTTTTCCTTCCATTCCTCCCTGTTAGCCAAGTTCTAAGGTGGTAATAAAATGAAGGAAGAAGGAATATGATTATAGACCAGGTTTCCTACTTAGTGTTCATTTTATACAGGACTATAAATAATGCTGCAGAAGACCAGCATGGTTCTTTATAAATAGGTCTTTGTCAGAGTTGCTGAGCCTAAAAAGGTGATTATTTAAATTCTAAACCCCCTGTCCAATCCCTGAAGTCACCTCTTTTTCTGCCTTTTTCTTCTGGATGAAGAAGACTAAGACTCTTCTGTATTGACTCTGCTTTCATACTGTTTGCCTTGAAATAAGTTTCTATCACATTAGAGAAGTTTGCTTTGTTCATGGATTTGTCTTGAGACAGGCAGATAGCCATGCACCCCAGCTGCTTACCAGGCCTTTTGGATTGGGAACTCCATCTTCCCTATGTTGTTTTATTAGTTCACTGGCCATAGATTAAAAGTTATTGGCTGAGCAGTTGGTTAAATCTCAGGGCAGGTGTAAGAAAGAATGCATGTTACAGATTTATTCTGGAAAGCCTCTTAAATCTTTCCACCTGTGTCCTGCTGAGTGTGAAGCATATTAGGCCAGAAAGCCGAGAAACTCCATTCCCATGTTGCTGAATATATTTTTAAAATGACATCTTTCACATTTGTTTCAACAATATGCAATATTTACTAATGACACTCTATAATATTGTGGAATTTCTCTTTTTAACTAAAGGAAACAAAATACATTTTTTTATTTGGCTTTGAAAATCTAAAAACATTGGCTTTTCAAAATCCCAAACTGAAGGAGCAATATTAATAGTCATTCAAAATTCAGAACAAAGGAAGTTTTCCCATATGAACAATGAACAGTAAAAGAAAATCCACTGGTTTTCATCTTTGTTTTCTTTTTCCAAAGGCCAGTGTCTGTTTTCCTCTTTGCTTAGTTTACCTAATGCTCTATTTTCCTATATTTTGCTTTGTCCTATTTTTCTTCCTATGTCAATTTGTAAAACTGAGTTTTGGACATTTCTGTCTGCATTTTTCTATGCTTCTTTTAGTTACTGTTTCTGTGTCCCATTTTGAGTCTTCTTACAATTTTTTCCTCCTTGATTTCTTGCTCTTTAGTCTCTTCTGTTTCTCAGTCATCTGTCCTGTGCCACCCTGCTCTCCTGGACATAAAAAATGCCAGTGACCTCATTTTCCTGGACTTTTTTTTTTTGGCCACACCACTTGGCATGTGGGATCTTACTTCCCCGACAAGGGATCAAACTTGTGCCCACCGCGTTGGAAGCGTGGAATCTTAACCACTGGACCACCAGGGAAGTCTCTCCTGGAATTTTTTTTTTTTTTTTTTT
>NW_020173964.1:3404876-3409529 GCF_003031525.2 Neophocaena asiaeorientalis asiaeorientalis | reverse complement strand
GTCCCCTGCATCGGCAGGCGGACTCTCAACCACTGCGCCACCAGGGAAGCCCCTCTCCTGGAATTTTTTTAAACATACATACATTCTTAGATTTCTGGACTCCTTCATGTTTGTCTGTCTGTCTCTTCCTATGAATTACTGCGATCTCTATATACTTCATGTTGAAAAAAGATTCATACTTCTTTTTTCATATGTCCTGGTACTTTTTAACCCTTTAACTTCTTAATTCCTATAGAAGCTTTGAACATTTGTGAAAAGAGAACCCTAAGTTACTTGTGATTAGTGATAATCACAATGCAGGGGACGTGGGTTCGTGCCCCGGTCCAGGAGGATCCGCATGCCGCGGAGCAGCTGGGCCCGTGAGCCATGGCCGCTGAGCCTGCACATCCAGAGCCTGTGCTCCACAGCAGGGGAGAGGCCACAGCAATGAGAGGCCCATGTACCGCAAAAAAAAAAAAACTCTCCAGAAGGTGGGCATAGAGGGAACCTACCTCAACATAATAAAGGCCATATATAACAAACCCACAACTAACATCATACTCAATGATGAAAAGCTGAAAGCATTTCCTCTAAGATCAGGAACAAGACAAGGACATCCACTCTCACCACTTTTACTCAACATAGTATTGGAAGTCCTAGCCAAGGCAATCGAAGAAGAAATAAAAGGAATCCAAATTGGAAAAGTAAAACTGTCGCTGTTTGCAGATAACATGATACTATATGTAGAAAATCCTAAAGTTGCTACCAGAAAACTACCAGATTAATTGATGAGCTCTAGTAAAGTGGCAGGATACAAAATTAATACACAGAAGTCTGTTGCACTTCTATACACTAACAATGAAAGATCAGAAAGAAAAATTAAGGCAACGGTCCCATTTACCACCACTTCAAAAAAAGAATAAAATACCTAGGAATAAACCTACCTAAGGAGGCAAAAGACCTGTACTCTGAAAACTATAACATGCTGATGAAAGAAATCAAAGATGGCACAAACAGATGGAAAGATGTACACTGCTCTTGGATTGGAAGAATCAATATTGTTAAAATGAGTATACTACCCAAGGCAAGCAGTCTACATATTCAATGCAATCCCTATCAAAATACCAATGACATTTTTTTTAACAGAAGCAGAACAAACAATTTTTTAATTTGTATGGAGATACAAAAGACCCCAAATAGCCAAAGCAATCTTGAGAAAAAGAAATGGAACTGGAGGAATCAGACTCCCTGAATTCAGACTATACTACAAAGCTACAGTAATCCAGACAATATGGTGCTGGCACAAAAACAGAAATATAGATCAATGGAACATGACAGAAAGCCCAGAAACCACACACCTATTGTCAATTAGTCTGTGACAAAGGAGGCAAGAATATCCAATGGAGAAAAGACAGTCTCTTCAATAAGTGGTGCTCGGAAAACTGGACAGCTACATGTCAAAGAATGAAATTAGAACATTCTCTAACACCATATACAAAAATAAACTTAAAATGGATTAAAGGCCTAAATGTAGGACAGGATACTATAAAACTCCTAGACGAAAACATAGGCAGAACACTCTGACATAAATTGCAGTTGTATCTTTTTGGATCCATCTCTTAGAGTAATGGAAATAAAAACAAAAATAAACAAATGGGACCTAATGAAACTTAAACAGTTTTGCACAGCAAAGGAAACCATAAACAAAACAAGAGCCTGAACCAAGATGGCAGAGTAGAAGGATGAGCTCCTGCGAGAACACCAGAATCACAATTAACTGCTGAACAGTCATCCACAGGAAGACACTGGAACTCACCAGAAAAGATACCCCACATCCAAAGACAAAGGAGAAGCCACAGTGAGATGGTAGGAGGGGTGCAATCACAAAAAAATCAAATCCCATAATTTCTGGGTGGGTGACTCACAAACTGGAGAATACTTATCCCACAAAAGTACAAGCACTGGAGTGAAGGTTCTGAGCCCCACATCAGGCTTCTGAACATGGGGATCCAGCAACAGGAGGAGGAATTCCTAGAGAATCAGACTTTGAAGGCTAGTGGGATGTGATTGCAGGACTCTGACAGGACTGGGGGAAAAAGAGACTCCACTCTTGGAGGGCACACACAAAGTAGTGAGTGCATCGGGACCCAGGGGAAAGAGCAGTGACCCCATAGGAGACTGAACCAGACCTACCTGCTAGTGTTGGAGGGTATCCTGCAGAGGCAGTAGGTGGCTGTGGCTCACTGTGAAGACAAGGACACTGGCAGCAGAAGTTCTGGGAAGTACTCCTTGGCATGAGCCCTCCCAGAGTCCACCATTAGCCCCACCAAAGAGCCTGCAGGCTCCAGTGTTGGGTCACCTCAGGCCAAACAACCAACAGGGTGGGAGCCCAGCCCCAACCATCGGCAGTCAAGTGGATTAAAGTTTTACTGAGCTCTGCCCACCAGAGCAACAGCCAGCTCTACCCACCACCAGTTCCTTCCATCAGAAAACTTGCACAAGCCTCTTAGATAGCCTCATCCACCAGAGGGCACACAGCAGAAGCAAGAACTACAATCCTGCATCCTGTGGAACAACAACCACAGTCACAGAAAGACAGACAAGATGAAAAGGCAGAGGGCTATGTACCAGATGGAGGAACAAGATAAAACCCCAGAAAAACAACTAAATGAACTGGAGATAGGCAACCTTCCAGAAAAAGAATTCAGAATAATGATAATGAAGATGATCCAGGACCTTGGAAAAAGAATGGAGGCAAAGATTGAGAAGATGCAAGAAATGTTTAACAAAGACCTAGAAGAATTAAAGAACAAACAAACAGAGATGAACAATACAATAACTGAAATGAAAAATACACTAGAAGGAATCAATAGCAGAAAAACTGAGGCAGAAGAATGGATAAGTGGCCTGGAAGACAGAATGGTGGAATTTACTGCTGCTGAACAGAATAATGAAAAAGAATGAAAAGAAAGGAAGACAGCCTAAGAGACCTCTGGGACAACATTAAACACAACAACATTCCCATTACAGGGGTCCCAGAAGGACAAGAGAGAGAGAAAGGAGCTGAGAAAATATTTGAAGAGGTTATAGTCGAAAACTTCCCTAACATGGGAAAGGAAATAGCCACCCAAGTCCAGGAAGCGCAGAGAGTCCCATACAGGATAAAGCCAAGGAGAAACATGCCGAGACACATAATAATCAAATTGGCAAAAATTAAAGACAAAGAAAATTATTGAAAGCAGCAAGGGAAATACAACAAATAACATACAAGGGAACTCCCATAAGATTAACAGCTGATTTCTCAGAAGAAATTCTACAAGCAAGAAGGGAGTGGCATGATATACTTAAAGTGATGAAAGGGAAGAACCTACAACCAAGATTACTCTACCCTGCAAGGATCTCATTCAGATTCGACAGAGAAATCAAAAGCTTTACAGACAAGCAAAAGCTAAGAGAATTCAGCACCACCAAACCAGCTCTGCAACAAATGCTAAAGGAACTTCTCTAAGTGGGAAACACAAGAGAAGAAAAGGACCTACAAAAACAAACCCAAAACAATTAAGAAAATGGTCATAGGAACATACATATCGATAATTACCTTAAACGTGAATGGATTAAATGCTCCAACCAAAAGACACAGGCTTGCTGAATGGATACAAAAACAAGACCCATATATATGCTGTCTACAAGAGACCCACTTCAGACCTAGGGACACATACAGACTGAAAGTGAGGGGATGGAAAAAGATATTCCATGCAAATGGAAATCAAAGAAAGGTGGAATAGCAATACTCAGATCAGATAAAATAGACTTCAAAATAAAGAATGTTACAAGCGACAAGGAAGGACACTACATAATAATAAAGGGATCAATCCAAGAAGAAGATATAACAATTATAAATATATATGCACCCAACATAGGAGCACCTCAATACATAAGGCAACTGCTAACAGCTATAAAAGAGGAAATCGACAGTAACATAATAATAGTGGGGGACTTTAACACCTCACTTACACCAATGGACAGATCATCCAAAATGAAAATAAATAAGGAAACAGAAGGTTTAAATGACACAGTAGACCAGATAGATTTAATTGATATTTATAGGACATTCATCCAAAAATAGCAGATTACACTTTCCTCTCATGTGCACACGGAACATTCTCCAGGATAGACCACATCTTGGGTCACAAATCAAGCCTCAGTAAATTTAAGAAAATTGAAATCATATCAAGCATCTTTTTTGACCACAACACTATGAGATTAGAAATGAATTACAGGGAAAGAAACATAAAAACACACAAACACAAGGAGGCTAAACAATACGTTACTAAATAACCAAGAGATCACTGAAGAAATCAAAGAGGAAATCAAAAAATTGCAAACAGAGAAAAAAAATAAATAAAAGGAATACAAATTGGAAAAGAAGAAGTAAAACTGTCACTGTTTGCAGATGACATGATACTATACATAGAGAATGTATAGATAACAGAGAATCCTAAAGATTCCACCAGAAAACTACTAGAGCTAATCAATGAATTTGGTAAGGTTGCAATGCAACCTTGTTGTGTGCAGTGCACAGCAATCTCTTGCATTCCTATACACTAATGATGAAAAATCTGAAAGAGAAATTAAGGAAACACTCCCATTTACCACTGCAACAAACAGAATAAA
>NW_020173964.1:3284402-3404655 GCF_003031525.2 Neophocaena asiaeorientalis asiaeorientalis | reverse complement strand
AGGAGGCAAGCATATACAATGGAGAAAAGACAGTCTCTTCAATAAGTGGTGCTGGGAAAACTGGACAGCTACATGTAGAAGAATGAAATTAGAACACACCCTAACACCACACACAAAGATAAACTCAAAATGGATTAGAGACCTAAATGTAAGACCAGACACTATAAAACTCTTAGAGGAAAACATAGGAAGAACACTCTGACATAAATCACAGCAAGATCTTTTTTTTTTCTTGCAGTACATCCTTAAAAAACTAAAAATAGAATTACCATATGACCCAGCAATCCCACTACTGGGCATATACCCAGAGAAAACCATAATTCAAAAAGACACATGCACCCCAATGTTCATTGCATCACTGTTTACAATAGCCAGGTCATGGAAGCAACCTAAATGCCCATCAACAGACAAATGGATAAAGATGTGGTACATATATGCAATGGAATAATAGCCATAAAAAAGAACGAAATTGGGTCATTTGTTGAGACATGGATGAATCTAGAGACTGTCATACAGACTGAAGTCAGAAAGAGAAAAACAAATATCATATATTAACACATATATGTGGAACCTAGAAAAATGGTACAGATGAACCGGTTTGTAGGGCAGAAATTGAGACACAGATGTAGAGAACAAACGTATGGACACCAAGGTGGGGGGAAGCAGCGGGGGGGTCGGAGTGGTGGTGTGATGAATTGGCAGATTGGGATTGACATGTATACACTGATGTGGATAAAATTGATGACTAATAAGAACTTGCTGTATAAAAAAATAAATAAAATTCAAAAAAGAAAGAAAAAAAACAAAACGAAAACACAGCCTATGGAATGGGAGAAAATATTTGCAAACAATGTGACCCACAAGGGCTTAATTTCCGAAATATATAAACAGCTCATATATCTAATGTCAAACAACCCAATCACAAAATAGAGAAAAGATCTAAATAGACATTTCGCCAAACAAGACATACACATGGCCAAAAGGCACATGAAAAGATGCTCAACGTCACTAATTATTACAGAAATGCAAATCAGAACTACAGTGAGGTACCACCTCACACTAGTTAGAATGGTCATCATTAAAATAACAAATGCTGGAGAGGATGTGGTGAAAAAGGAACCCTCCTACACTGTTGGTGGGAATGTAAATCGGTACAGCCAGTATGGAGAACAGTATGGAGGTTCCTTAAAGAACTAAAAATAGAGCTACATATGATCCTGCAATCTCACTCCTAGGCACAGATCCAGAGAAAACTATAATTTGAAAAGATGCATGCACCCCAATGTTCACTGCAGCACTATTTACAATAGCCAAGACATGGAAGCAACCTAAATGTCCATTGACAGAAGAATGGATAAAGAAGATGATGTGGTATATATACACAATGGACTATTACTCAGCCATAAAAAAGAATGAAATAAAGCCATGTGCAGCAACATGAAGGGACCTGGAGATTATCATACTAAGTGAAGTAAGCCAGACAGCAAACGAGACATACCATATCATATCACTTATATGTGGAATTCTTTTGCCAATGGTACAAATGAACTTTTTTTCTTATTTTTTTATTTTTTTTATTTTTTTAACATCTTTATTGGGGTCAAATGAACTTATTTACAAAACAGAAATAGACCCACAGACATAGAACACAAACTTATGGTTACCAAAGGGGAAAAGGTGGGGGGGATAAATTAGGAGTTTGGGATTAACATATATATACTACATATAAAATATGTAACCAACAAGGACCTACTGTATAGCACAGGGCACTATACTCAATATTTTGTAATAACCTATATGGGAAAAAACATCTGAAAAAGAATAGATGAATATATGTATAACTGAATCACTTTGCTATACACCTGAAAGTAATACAACATTGTAAATCAACTATAATTCAATTTTTAAAAATACTGTCAAAGTGATCAAAAACAAGGAAATTCTGAGAAATTGCCACAGCCAAGAATCGCTTAAGGAGACATGACAACTAAATCTAAAGTGGTATCCTGAATGGGATCCTAGAACAGAAAAAAGGATGTCAGGTAAAAGTTAAGCATATTAGTTTCCTAGGGCTGCCATAACAAAATACAACAGACTGGGTGGCTTAAACAACAAATATATTTTCTCACAGTTCTGGAAGTCCAAGCTCTAAATGCCAGCAAGGTTGATTTCTGTTGAAATCAACAAAACAGCCGCCTTCTTACCGTTTCCTCACATGGCCCTTTCTGTGTGTGTATGTGCTCCTAGTGTCTCTTCCTCTACTTTTAAGGACATCAGTTCTCTTGGATTAAGGCCCTACCCATATGACCTTATTTAATTTTAATTACCTCCTTTAAAGGCCCTATTTCCATATACAGTCATATTGGGAGTTAGGGCTTCAACATATGAATTTGGGGGGAATGTAATTTAGTCCACAATACTAGGGAAATCTAAATAAACTTTACTTAATAAGATATCAGTGTTAGTTCATTAAGTGTAAGAAATGTACCATATTAATGTAAGATAGTAATAGGGAAAATTGGTTTAGGGGTATAAGGGAACTGTACTATCTGGTCAGCGTTTCTATAAATGTAAACCTCTTCTAAAAATAAAAGTAAAATAAATTTTGAGAAATGTTTTTTTCCAAGAGTAAGAAGGTAATGATCTTTCTCAGTAAGACGCCAAAACTATGTTAATTGAAGCAGTGGGAAACAGTACAGGGTAGATTATTCAAGAAATGAAATTGGGACAACTAAGAACTATTTGGGGAAAAGAAATTACAATTTTATCTTACCCAAATACTAAAAGAAAATTCTAAATTGATAAAAGATTAACAAGTGAAAAAAGAACTGTAAAAGTGCTAGAAGAAAATACAGGTGGATATTTACATGGTCTTAATGTGAGGAAAGACTTCTTAAGTATGACTCTAAAGACAGACTTAAAGGAAGACACTAGCACTGTATAAAAAACTGTATAAAGTTCTGTATGGAAGCAAAGAAGGAAGGGAAAAGGAGGGATAGACAGAAGGAAGATAGGAGGTGAAACTCAAAAAACAAATGACAAAGTCTGTTTGTAGTTTATGTGATAAATAAGGATTTATATTCTTAATATATTAATTCTCACAAATCCATAAAGAGAAGATGAGTATGCCCTTTTTTTTTAATGGGCAAAGGACACAAATATACATGTTGCAAAAGAAATACAAATAGCCAAAAACATTATGGGGGGATGGGGAATGAAAACAAAAATCAGTTTATTAATCAAAACAAAGTAAGGCACTCTGTTGATGAATGAATTGGTATATCCTTTTGAAGGGAAGTTAGATCATATATATCAAGTGCCTTAAAAGTGTACAAATCTTTGACCTAAGAATTCTACTTATAGGAATTTATCCTAAGCGTTAGTAAAGATTATTCCAAATGACAGAAATATCTTCAACTAAAAATGGGGGTTTGTCAGCATGGGAAGCTTAAGAACTGGAGCTAGGGCATAGCTGGGTCAGAGTTCAGCCAATGTCAGGAATCTCTGTCATCTGGCTCCATTTTCCTCTCATTCCATAGGCAGGCTTCCCACCCAGGAGGTGGCCTCCAGAAGCTCTGGGCTTATGTTTCCATTATGGCCAACCCCATAGTTCCAGAAAAAGTCCTGAGCCAGTTCTGTTTGACCTTGCCGGATTCAAATGCCCATTCCCTGATCTAATCACTGGTTAGTCTGCACAGGCCTATACCATGTGTTCCCTTCCTCAGACAAGGACAAGGGAGTCCCAACCACATGGGCTGACAGTGGGGAAGGGTCATTTCTGAAAGGAAAAGACCAATCTACTGAAAGAATGTTGAACCAGCGCCCCCCGCCCCGAAACATTTACTACAAATAAGAAAATCCAAATATTTTTCACACAGATATTATTTGCAGTAATGTTTGTAAAGGTAGAAATTTGAACAAGACTAAGAATCCTAATATGAGGTGGATTTTAAATTATCTGTAGGACCAAATATTAGGCAATGAATACAATGATGTAAAAGTATAGTTATTAAAAAGATGTTTGCGGTGTAGTTCAGTATGAAAAGCAAATTGTAAAATATATGCATTATGACCCATTCAAATATATAGTAAGTTCCCCTACATACCAACAAGTTCTGAGAGCACATTCGTAAATCCAGTTTGTTCGTAAGTCCAACAAAGTTAGCCTAGGTACCCAACTAACACAATCAGCTATATAGTACTGTACTGTAATAGGCTTATAATACTATTTGCACAGATAATACATAAAAAACAAACACAAAAAATAAAGACAACGTTTTTAATCTTACGGTACAGCACCTTGACAAGTACAGCAGTCCAGTACAGCAGCTGGCATACAGGGGCTGGCATCGAGTGAAGAGGCAAGAAGAGTTACTGACTGGAGGAGGGAGAGGAGGTGGGAGATGGTAGAGCTGAAGGATTGTCAGCAATAGGAGGTGAGGGCAAGCTGCAATCTCACTCACGCCTGACGTTGATGGCACAGGGTCTGGTTCCTTGCTGGCTTCAATTTTATCTACCCTCTTGAAAAAATGATCCAGTGATGTCTGGGTAGTAGTTGTGTTCTTCCTCATCATAGATGACATGGTAGCACTGGATTGCATTTTGAACGGCTGCTGCAACCTTCGTGTACTGTTCTACGTTCGGGTCCTGTGCCTCAAAAAACTAACAGTGCCTCCTCAAATAAAGAAAATCCCCTTGCCATTTCCTGTGTCATGAATCTCTTCGGTTCTTCAGTTACTTGTTCTTCCTCTTATCTCTCTTAGTCCTCTCTCTCTGGGCCTCCAATTCCATCAGGTCTTCTTTAGTAAGCTCCTCATTATAAGAACGAGCGACGTCTTCCATCTTTTCGCCTCGCTCCACTTTCTCAATTATTTTCACTTTTGTTTCCATCGTTATTGCTTGGGGCTTCTTAGCAGTACCAGCTACATCACAGCTGCTTTTACGCTTGCTTCCAGACATCCTGGGCTTGAAATAAAGATACCGTACTACTATACTCTATACAGTACTGTACAGTAAAGTACACAAGAGCACAACCACTTGTAGAGGATGCACACACGTGATAATGTACGCCACACACGTGAACTAACTTACATGATTGGACAGGCGAATGCACGTTCACATCTGCGAAAGTTTGCAACTTGAAGGTTCATATGTAGGGGACTTACTATAAGCATATATACATATTTAGACATGCATAGAACAAAGTGTAGGAAGTGATGTGCCTGTATGTTTACAGTAGTTATTGATAAGCTATGGAGTTACAGGTAATTTTTTTGTTTTTTCTTTTTGCCTCTAAGGTTTGCTTTACTTTGCACAAAGAAAAAACATACAAAGACAGTGAATGTATGTTAATCATGCTATGAAAGTTGTAAAAATAAGATTTCTATAATTCTTTCAATCTATAAATAGCTTCTGCCCTTTCAATGGCTTATGGCATAGTGTAGACAGGACATATTATAAATACACATATAAACCTACAGTTAAGTGAGATCAAATAAGTTTTGTATGATAATGTACGTGAAAACACTTTGAAAAAGGGTATGAAGTTTAATAGAATAGTATAAAAATGATAAATATATACAAGATCACTTTATATTAACACCCATACACACAAAATACAAAATAAGTTAAAATGGTGTTTGGACCACAATTGGAGGCATGATGTTTGAACCTCGTTCTAACTATGTAAATATGGTGCTTATTACCATACCCTCTTCACAGATAAGGAAACAGAGACCTGAAGAGCAATGTGACTTTCCTACAGAAACACCGAATGACTGCATTTTAACTCAAACCCAGGTCTTCTGACTTCAATCCGCAAAAGCTTCCATAAAAGGCATTAGAGAAATTCAAAGGCAAAAGTAGGTCCTGAGGCCCAAGGCAGTCAGATTTTTAGTTGGAAATGGCAGTTAAATTGGGCCTTGGAAGCTCAGGGGACTTAAACCAGTGGGAAGGAGGTCGTAGGGCATTCCAGAGAAGTGACATGGACAGAAGTATGCTGTGGCCCATCTCTGATACAGAGCAGGGTGTGGTTTTTTCAAAGGATCAAATGTGGGTTAAACTTAAAAATTATTTTGTCTCACTGAAATTTCTTTTAAAAAAAGCCTGTTTTTGCTTTTCAAATACAAGTCTCCTTTCAAGCCCTCTCCCACCAAAAGAAAAAAAAAAAGAAAACTTATAAACTAGATCATTTAAGTTTCTATCCATAGTCCCTTAAGAACGATAACTTAAGTAATAATCAGGGATTATTTAGTTGGGTTTCTTAAGAATTCTAACTGAACAGAGAAATGAGAAGCTGTCAACACACTATACTAAAGACAAATTATGTAGGTGACAAAGTTTCACAAAGAAAGGCAGGACCTTTCAACCCAAGTTGAAGGCTGTCTGAGGACAATATATGTTTTTTTTTTTCCCTACCTTATACCTCTAAAGCTGAGTACAGAAGACAAATACCAATCATTAGGCAGTTTAACTGGCTCATTTGAGAAAGATCTGTTGGAGTTTTATAGCATAAACTTAATGGTAGTGGAAATATGTTATTTTAGGTCTTAGACTATTAGCCTTTTCTCTAGTATTGTAGAGTCTGAAAGAAGAGTTAATTATCTGAAAGGTTTATAAACATCCAGTTGAGACCTGAACAACGTGGAGATTTAAGGCACCCACACTTCGTGCAGTTGAAAATCCGCTTATAATTTATAGTTGGCCCTCCATGTACCTGGTTCCTCCATAGGAACAGTTCCACATCTGCACAATCAACCAGCCACAGATCATATAGTGTTATAGTGTTTACTGCTGAAAAACTCCACATGTAAGTGGACCCTGCCCATTTCAAATCCATGTTGTTCAAGAGTCAACTGAAATTGCTAAATAATTTGGAATTATCTATTGATACTCAAGGAGAAAGGTGAACAAAACCAGGTTTTTAGAGGTTACTGTCTACCCAGAAACATGTGTTCATTCAGCATTTATTGAGGGCATTCTTCTTGTCAAGGCTTGGTGACTGGTGTTACAAAGGCCAATAAAACAGAGCCATCTGCAGTCTAGTGAGGGAGGCTAAACTAAGACATGTACAGAAGAGGACCTTAACCCTCCTGGAAAAAGAGCAGGACAGGCCAGGAGAGGATTCAGGGACTGGTTTCCAGAGGGGATGACACCTCAACTGAAGCAGGGAGAGAAGTATATCACCATACAGAGGCAGCAAGGAGGCAGGAGAGAGCACGTTCTATACAGGAAACTGCAAGTAATTCAGGATGTCTAGAGCATACGATGTGAAGATGACATAGGAGCTTAGAGAGAGGAACAAAAGCCAAGTCATAGAGGCTACATAAGAAATTTGAGTTTCATTGTTTAGACAATAGGGAACTACTGAAGGATTCAAAACAGGACAGTTTTCATGGCTAAATCTGAATTTTTGAAAAATACATATGTAACAGAAAATACCTGGATATCATCATCAATCATAAAGGCAGTCCTTAGTAATTTGATGCCTGCGAAGAGACTGCCAGACATCCATCCTTAGAGTGTCAGGCTCTTTGGCTCTGCTCCTCTTGGACCTCCAGCTGAATGGTGTGTCCCTACCTAGCATCCTCATTTTAGGATGTATAGGAAGAAATTGGGACTAATTCCAGAGAGCAATGATTAAAGGCAATAAAGGGATAAAAATTTACAGTGAAAATTAATTGCCTTTTTGGGGTTTTTTTGCGGTACGCGGGCCTCTCACTGCTGTGGCCTCTCCCATTGCGGAGCACAGGCTCCGGATGTGCAGGCTCAGCGGCCATGGCTCACAGGCCCAGCCGCTCCGCTGCATGTGGGATCTTCCCGGATCGGGGCACGAACCCGTGTCCCCTGCATCGGCAGGCGGACTCTCAACCACTGTGCCACTAGGGAAGCCCCAAATTGCCTTTTTTTTTTAAAGCAAGTGTTCACCTAGTAGAGAGGTGTCTTTTCCCAAAGAGGCTCCCACATGGCTCAAGACATTTTTGGAACTTCTTTTCTAATTGCATTATAGGCCAGCCTGGGAGCCACACAGATTATCATTCTTGTCTCTTTATAGTTGCCTTTTCAAAATGCTGTATTCCAAAATAAGCACTGCCCGATCTGATTTTTTTATCCTATTCACTAGACTTAGCACTGAATTAACTTTTGATTTATTCCTGAAGTTAAATACATCTTCACAAGATGAAAGTTTGTTACCTCTGAAGACATGCAGTCAAGTACCTGGTCAACTACTTACCAGCTACAAGTTTCTTGACCATGAATCTCTCAGGTTGCCTGTGAAATGGAGGTGAATAACATACTTCCCACCTACCCCACATAGTTATTGTGAAGACAATACCAGACATGTGAAGGCTCTTCATAGACTGCTGTCAGAGGATGCTCTTCTTATTGTGCCCTCACAGTTTGCAGGCAGTTCCAAAATGTACATTTGTTCTGGTGCCTGTGTGCTCATCTCCCCTAACAGATTGTTCAGTTTAGGAGAGCAGGGCCTGGGTCCTATTTGGTTTTATTTCCCTGTTGTCTGACACTGGGTCTCACACATAAAAAGGCTCCAATATTTGTTGAATGAGTAATTCAGTGTAGCTCCTTGCCTTTTCCTCAGACTACATTTAAGAAATGGATAATACACTTGAGATTACTCAGTTAAAATAGGCTCAGCAGCCACTTAAGCTTCTTTAAGTATGTGAGTAGTTTGTCATTAGGAACCAGCTGTCCTTCATCTCTGAAGAGGCCAGAACAAATGGCTAATGAACTCAAGCTGAAAGCCTAAAGACTCTTAAACTTTAATGCTGTGGTCCTAACTTTGGCTGTATTTTTAGATCACCAGGAAAAAAACTTTAGATTACTGATGCTAGAGCCCCATCCTGAGACAATTAAATCAGTACCTCTAGAGGTGGAGGCCCGGTGTTGATAGTTTTAATAACTACCCAGGTGATTGTAATGTGCAGCCTGCGTTTGTTGCTGGGCTCTGGGATTAGACTTTGAGAAATATTGCCTTAAAAGAAATCCTATCTAGTTCTACATTAGGTACCATAGGAAGTGGGAAAGAACATAAGGCATGCTCCCACCACAGTCTACAAGGAATAAAAACTAGCCATCACTGATCTGAGAGCAGTGGAAAAGCAGCAATCAGTGTGTGCTGAGCTATGAGAGGTCGTGGAAAGGTAGACCTGTGAAGAGCTCCAGACTTTCTGCAGAACCTGTTAGACATTTTAAAAGTTTATCATGGGCTTCCCTGGTGGCGCAGTGGTTGAGCGTCCGCCTGCCGATGCAGGGGACACGGGTTCGTGCCCTGGTCTGGGAAGATCCCACATGCCGCGGAGCGGCTGGGCCCGTGAGCCATGGCTGCTGAGCCTGCGCGTCCGGAGCCTGTGCTCCGCAACGGGAGAGGCCACAACAGTGAGAGGCCCGCGTACCGCAAAATAAATAAATAAAAGTTTATCATAGAAATAAAAGACAGTCCCTGCCCACAAAAGAAGGTTAACTGTTAGGTTAGCAAACCAGCTAGTTCTAGCCAGAGGTCCTGGCCAATACAGAGGGTTTAAAGGCTTTGATTCCCAGCACCAATCACCATTCTGAGTACTGAGAACTCAACTGTGAACAAGACTCAAACTGTCTCAAATAACTGATGTTCACAACTAAGTGAACAGGCAATTACAAAATGGTGAGGGTTGATGAAAGAAACAAAATTAAGTTGGTGAGATAGGAAGATCCAGTCATTTGAGGGTTTTAAGGGTCGGGCTCAGCTATTTCAGTGGATTGCAATAGCCGATAGTTTCTGGTCAAAGGGATGCTAAAAGGAGATATATAAGAAACATTATTTTAGAACCTTTGGAGGTTAGAAGAAGGAGAAATAGTACAGACATAAAATAGTTAAGACACCTACAGCAATCTAAGGGTAGAGTGGTAAGTTCCTATGTTAGGGAGACTTGGAAAGGGGAAAGAGTGTTTTATAGAATTTCTGATGAAAAAGATAGCTGTTTATATTACATAAGCATAAATAATTTAAATGCATTTCAGTCTGAAATGACTTATTAATATTGGAATTCTATATTTCACTTACTGTATGTCTGAGAATTATACCTCTCTTGCTTTCCCGATTAATATTAACTGCTGTCATATCTTAATCTACCTTACAATTGAATGAGAGTTTTTAAAAATGGATGTCAAATTAGTCAAGGTCCAGGTCCTTTTCGAAGACTCTCTTGTTTACTTTTGTTTATAATTCCACACAGTCTCATACAAAAAAAGAAAAAGAATAAACTTACTTGTTTTGGGGCTGTACCCCTCAGGTCTGCAAGCCTTGTAGTTGCCCAACCGTGAGACCAAAGAAAGAGCCTGGAAACAGCGAAAGAGACATCCAAGGTGTACTGGATAGGGAATCTTACAAGTCAGAAGCAAAATGTCCTGGAGCGACACCCCACCTATAAGGCAGACGGCAGGCAGGATGCAGCAGCAATCTTAGCTACTGCAGGGGAGAAGGAGGTTACCATTTATAGGGGGAATTGATGTCAGGTTGGCTCATCAGTTACCAGGGAAACCAGCAGAGGAGCATGTCCCTCTCAGCCCCTCAGGTTAACAATCGTCAGTGGGGCAGATGTTTCCCTTTGATAACCTAGCTTGGTGGAGTGGTTCTGGTCTAAGTATTAGAATGATAACCACCTGGGACGGGGCAAACATGTAGGCAGTTAGCGTTAAGGCTCTGTGATTAAGAGGGAAGATCAGTCATGTGAGTAGGTGAAGTAGGGACTGGTTGAGCAGGGGATGTATAGAGAGCAAGAGAACCGCCATCTTGAGTGGCCTGGTCATACACATCCTCTATGAAAATGGTAAGCCTCCATATTTCTATAACCACTAAAGTCAATGTTCTTACTTGAGAATCTGATCTTATGAAAAATTGTTATTAATCAGAACTAAACTTTTGTCTTTGCCTTCAAATGAACAAGTTCTAAAATTTTCATATGTAAATGATCAGTGTGTGATTCCAAAAGCTTCACTGCTCTTGTTGGGCCAATTCTATGACCAGTCACAGAGTGGATAGTATTGAGTTATTGGTACATACAAGATTGTAAACTACCAGACCTTATTATGTACTTGAATTAAGTCTGTATAATAAGTCTGCATGTGTATTCTCACAGGAGACTGTAAATGTGGGCATGCTTTCAATTCATGCAGTCTGTGATTTATGGAGGCACACAGGTCAGGAGTTTATTATGCTGAAAATCATAATAACTGTTTTGTTTTGCTTTTTAAAATGAAGTGACCGAAGCATGTTGAAAGATAAATGGGTGAAGCGTTTTGATTATGTTTTTGTTTCAATCAAAGATTAAATATTATGCTGAGTAACCAGCCATGCTAAGCATTATGATATTAAAGCTGAAGTAATTTGTAAGCTGATAGCCCCTTCTTTCCTCTGGGTTTAGGTTTGTTATTAATCAAAATGTTGGACTTGTTTAGTGCAGTGGTGTATGAAACAAACAGTTGAAAAAGACCAGCTACTCTACAGCTTTCTGTTCTCCCAGATTTGTAGGAAGATCTGTTTCTTTTGTGGACTTTGTGCTGTTGTTCCCATGTCTAGATTTCACTTCTTACATCAAAGCCAACTAGATCTAGTAGTTGTAAGATCCTCTCATGGCATAGAAAGGAGGAAGTTGCCTTTTTTATGGTTTTATTTGACAAATTCTGGTAAAGTCACTTTTGAAACACGGACAGTCCCTACTAGAAATGATTATAACAAAAGACCCATCTGTCTTTTGGGGCAGAGAAAGGGATAATTTTTAGAATAGAAGAATGTGTCTATGGAGAAGTATTAATAAGTTAACTAATATAGTGGGTTTTGTATTTTTATATCAGTATAGGAGTACGGAATAAAATTGTTTTGAAGAGAATAAGATTCCAGCTATTTTCTGGTTTGGGGTTAGGCATCAGCACAAATCATTTGGAAAGCTGCTGCGCACTTACTGAAATACAGTGTAGGAGTCTGGGCTCCCCATGACGTGTGATAAGGACCTTTAACAGGACAGTCCTGCCACACTTCTAAACTTAGTCCTCATCAGGGGTAATACACTTACAATTTCTGAAGAGCTCACTCTAGGGAATGCTGCATAGATTGTAAGGAGTATCAAAGAAAAAGACCACCTCTCAATACCTGAAAAAAAAAAAAAGCTCAATTTATTACTTTAATAAGAAAGAGCTTGCTTTTAGACACAGTCTCTCTGAGCAAAGCAGGTTGCAAACCTTACGTAGAGTTTTGGGGTCAGGGATTGTTTAGGGGTTAATAGCCTCAGAAGCACCATTATTCAGGAGAGACTGCTGGTGATTGGCTGGCTTTCAGAAGCATGTCACTGGCGTGGGTCTGCCACTGATTGGCCAACTTTCAAAAGCATGAGGCTGTCACTGATTATTTGGCTTTCAGAGGTGTATTTACTGAAGTGAGTTATCACTGATCATTTTGGCCTAGGCAAGTCACCATTAATTGATTAAATCCTGTTTGATTGATTCAGTCTGGTTATAGTGGTCACTTGCTACCATGGCTGGAGAATAATTATCCTTTTGCTAGGAGTTGGGGCTTGTTTTATTCTCAGACGCTAATACTCAAACAGTGTAGAAAATTGAAAGCACAAGAAAATCAGACTCTGAGTACTCCATCTAAATAAGCAATAATCCTATGCTGCACTTTCTAAATGAGGTTGTTTCCAAGGTTAAGTCCATGGAAATAGAAAAAGTCAGCAGTTCTCATGTGTGATATTGCATGTTATGAAATCTGATGCAAATAATATATTATTAATAATAAAGTACAGAGATGCAAATGTGCTTTACCTCAGTAAATAAGAGTAGACTCTAGTTCATCCACATAATAATGTCACTCATACTCATTGCATTCTAATAAGCTTTTCTGGGAAGGAAGAGGTGGTAAGATAAAACTTGTCAACCTGGTGAACAGTCAGCCCTACCGAACTCTTTGCAATTGTAGTATCATTAATATTGTAACATTTCATTTCCCTCACAAAATCGTTTTAGGATTCTTCAAAATCTAAGTATATCCATGGGAATTTTTAACAAAATTAAACTTCCCTCCGCATTTGTGGTACTGCAGGAAGAAAGGGTAGGGGAATCTCTGCTAGTACCTATTGCCCAATCCCTGCTCATATAGGGAAATAGAAATCACTGTAATATGTGGGTTTCATCTGCAAGTTACAACTGACATGTGGGGAGTGTTAACCCTTCAGGCGGTTTATCCCCATCTGCTGTGATAAAGTGTTGGGTACGCCTATTTTTTAAATTGCTTAAATATTTAGTGGGGAAAGCCTTAGTAGTTTTGTTTATATATAAAAACTGATCTTTCCTCTTTCCAGATTCATTCACCTGCCCTAGAATCTGGTTTTGGGACCTCCCTATTTATTCCCGGCACCTCCTAATGGGAGGCAGAGCTAATCACTTACATATTTCTCTGCTGCTAAGCATAGCCAGCTTACAACCACTTAGGATTCAAGCACATGTTGAGACCTTAAGACCAGTAAGCATTTGATAAAGTAGGAAAGCAGGGTGGTTAGATTTGCTGTAATCAACAGTAGGAGGAGGAGGTTAGTCCATGGAGCCGTGCCAAAAGCTCAGTTTCTTTTTGTACAAAAATTTTTTTAAACTGAGCAATTCCCCAGAAAAGGGATTCATAACACCATTTGAACAGGAATTTTCTGAACACATTCCCTACTTGACCCATTTAACTACTGAAAACAAAACAAAACAAAACCAGATAGGGCTGGTTTAATGTCGGGAGTTTTGCTCTGCAACCTGGCTGAGTGTGCTCTTTAAAGGAAGCTGGAAGAATGTTCTCTGAGTTTAGTTGAAGGAAGACTTCTGGGTAGAACTCTTTTAACCTCCCATCAGGAAAGGAACCTCGAGTGAAGTCTGAAGCAGAGAGACTCACTACTAGAAATACAAACCAACAAAACAAACTCCAGACATGTTTTTCAAATTTAAGTGTTTTCTGAGAAGTTGGCATCCATGTGGTATAAGCACCAGTAAACAATAAACCCATCTTGGTGTTTTGTACCCTTTTGGTTCATCATGCCAAGACAAGTGTAGTGTAGAATTTCTACTTTCAGTTCTCATGCAAAAATCAGTGAACCATCTCTCTCCCACTTTAGGATGTCGCATGTACTTCAGTTTGAGGATAAAAGCAGAAAAGTGAAAGACGCAAGCATGCAAGATTCAGACACGTTTGAAATCTATGATCCTCGGAATCCAGTGAATAAAAGAAGAAGGGAAGAAAGCAAAAAGCTGATGAGAGAGAAAAAAGAAAGAAGATAAAATGAGAGTAATGATAAACCAGAACTAGCTGGAAATGTGCCTGCAATAAATGGCCTTAAAACAGCCATTGTTCCCAACAGCATCACTTAAGGGTGTGAAAAGAAGCATTTTTGAACTTGTCGTCTGGTTTTGAAAAACAATTATCTTGTTGTTATGTAAATTGTGGAATGATGTAAGCAAATGCTTTTTGTTACTGGTACATGTTTTTTTTCCCCTAATTGAGCTTTTATATTGCTAAATCTGAAATAAAATCACTTCCCTTCTAGTTTACATGTTAACCATTTGCAGAATGTACAAATCTGTATCTTTTTACCCTAAAATATGTGACGGCTTCATTTTCAAATTTTTTATAAGACATCTTTACAGAAAGAATATTTAAGGGAAACCTCTTTGGCATTCTGTTACCACAGCACTAACTTTGAAATATGATTTTTAAATTATGTAATATAAAGATTGACGGTTTTGTTTTGCATATAAATATCTAAAAATAGCCAAATCAGTAAGACTCAATAGCCTTAAATCTTAAGAAACCCCTAAGTGAATGTTCACGCCTGCGTCTAGGCCAATGCAGTCAAGACGATAACACACTAAGTAACGTCAGCCAAGCTTATTGCACACCCTGGCCTGACCCCAGGCTACCGGCTCACTCCTCTGCCCTTCTCAGCACAGCAACGGCAGGAGCACATGCAGAGGTCCCATCCTGGCAATAGAACTTATTAAGAATTTAGCCTTTTATGACAATAAGTCATGCTGGTTATTTAGTCAGTGTTTTCTAGAATCTGAATGCCAAGATTATACCACAGGTTAACTTCCAGTTAGTTACCTAGTAAAACCTCACCAGCCACGTCTTTTCAGGTAGTGTCTCATCAGCTCTCTCTTTTGAAGTGGAATCCAATAGGCTTTCTTTAGAGCGCCTGCTCTCACAACGTAGCCCCAGACGCTACACTAGAGCAGCAGCAGCAGCACTTACAGCCATGTTAGAAATTCAAATTCCTGCCATACTACCCACCACCATTATCCCCATCCAGACTAATGGATCTGAAACTTTGATCATAGAAGGCTTGTTAAACAGACCGCTGGCTTCGCTGTTGGTGATCCAATCTTTGGAGACTGACAATATCTAGTGAAGTTAAAAATGTTCATATCCAGTGATCCAAAATTTCTAATCCTAGGTCTGTTGCCTAAAGAAATTCTCACACATTGCTCAAGGGGACCTGTACTAAATATTCGTTGAAGCATCAACCAAAGAGTGGATAAATAAGTTATTATACATCCATGCTATGGAATACTTTGTAAGCGGTGAAGATTAATAAACCAGAGTTGTGTGTACTAGTTTATCTTAAAAATAATGTGAGGAATAGGCAACCTCCTATATAAAAATTTAAAACACACAACTCACCATTATATATTGTTTACAGATGTATACATGTAGCAAAAGTATGAAAACATAAAAACTAGTGGTTACCTCTGAGGAGGCAGAAGGAATACACAGGGGGCTTCATTTGTGTTTGTAATGTTTTATTTCTTAAGATAGATGTTGGGTAGTCAAGCCTCATTATCCTCTTTACATTTTGGTATGCCTGAAATATTTCATAATTTGTTCTTTATGATCATATCTAGAACCTGAGGTGAGAAGACAGAAGGACACCCCCTTTCTTTTTGGCTTCAGAAGTAGGAGAAAGTTCCAAAGAGAAAAAGAGGGATATGATAAAGGTGTTCTGGGGAACAGATACTAAGCCACCAAAAAATAAGCCAGTGTTTGGAAATGTGCCCTATCTTTCCCTCACCGCTGTAATATCAATTGTATTACAGATGTTCACAAAGCAAAATGTTGTTTTCTAAACTCACAAAGTCTCTGTTGTTTATTATGAAAAGTATTACCACTGGATCTATTTGTATTGAAGTACCCCGTAGGTTTCTCTACCATTCCTCCAAGACTGTGTCCACCTAAAACAGTTTGGTTTTATCCCTAAAACAGAGGGGACCACAGGCCTCTAGGGCAGAGCCAGAAGACTAGTATTCATAGGTTTAAAAGATAACTGAATGACAAAATTAAAACAGGTTGACTGAATGCGCCTCATCCTGCTTTAAATTGCAAGGAGCAGAAAGATCTGAAATTCTACAGAGATTAGAATCTTACCAGAATTTCACCATGATAATAAAACTCATTTTGAATTTAACTGAATAATAGCAATAACAATTTTTTAAAAGCTTAAGAACATGGTTAAATTACCTGTCATATATAGTATTAAATGTGCTTATAGTAAAATCTTTGGAAATGTCACAGGAACGTTTTTGGGCCATGTGAATTGCAAAAATGAAATAAAATGAGTTCAAAGACCAAAAAAAGAGAAAACGTATGACAATTAGCCTGTATAGTTCATTCTAATTTTATATTTATTTGGATTTATTTTTCTCTATGTACTTGCCCTAGGGATGTTATCCTGGAACAGTGAAGTCCGGTAGCCATCTCCTTTGTTATCTGTGGTGATGCTGGGCATTGTGGAGAACAGAGAGAAAAGCAACTCCTGGCAATTGTTTTTTCTCATTTTCTGACAAGCCATTTTTTTCACTTTGGTTGAAGCTGTCAGCGAGGTGAAAGTTAAAATTAACTCTAGACCTCTCCTTTCTCAATAGGTAATTGAAGAAATGCAGATCGCTCTAGAATTTTTAATGGTATAATATCAAAACACACATTATCACATGCCCTCAGCTCTCTGTATGCTCTGTGGCCACGCAGTCAGTAATGCATCTGCTGCATCTAAAAATGGGGACACCATAGAAAAAGGTCATTAAAAAGTGTGAGGAGATGAGTGGTTTGCTGCTGTTGTTTTTAGAACAAGTTCAATAAGCTATGGTGTCCTTATCAAACTGTCACTACCAAGTCTCTTGATAGGATCTGACGTGTGAGGTACATAAACCTGTGCTGTTGTATCACTGTGGCCTGAATGGAAAAGGTTAGATAAATGCAGAATATTGCCCCAACATGCTGTTTAATCTTGGCGATAACAAGAAAGAAAATGGATGTGTGAAGTGAGTTACCATTGAGGGTTGTATCAGTATAAGCAATTTGTATGTACGGGGTGTAGAGAAGTTAAGAGGGGTTACATTCTTTAACACCGTCATTCACAAAAAAAAAAAGCAGGTCTGGTTTCTCTATGGCTTTGACTCCTTTCCAGTGACTCTATACAGTTTATCATGGGGTACCACTTCTGCTTACTAGAGACCAGGAGGTTTTCCTGTCTCACATATATTTTATCTCCTTTCTTTTAGCTTTTAATGAAGAGAGGTGAAACAGGAGCCATATTTTAGAGAAATCCTTTCTAATAAGGATTCGATTAAATCTGAATTCCTAGAGAAATAAAACACCAAATCTTACTAAGATGGGTATTAGAAGTCCCCTGCTTGTAGAAAGAATACTCATTTATTCCCCCAAATCTTCCTTGACAATGGTATACTTGAACATCTTTGTCACAGGTGCTAAGGGCTGTGCTAATCCCTGTGCAGAGTTTTCAGTGGTACACAGCTAAATTGGCTCCCTAAAAAAACAGAAAGCAAGAAAAGCCCTGATTTGCATCATTTGCTGACTTCTGTGGTGTAAATACTCTCACCGTGGCTGATTTCAAGCCACCAAAGGTAGCTCCAGGATACAACTGGTTATTTTTCCCATTCTGTTTCATTGCTAGCTAAAAGCTTATGTAGTAACTCTTGCACTGGCACTAAAGAACTCACAAAGGTTTTTAACCTTTTTCCAAGATGACAACCTTCAAGAGTATTTCTCTTTTATGTGATTACTTCAGACAATTTGGTGAAGTTCTACATTGTAGCAACATCTGCACCCTATGCTTTTTATGACTAGTTTGTACCTTCAGATTCTCTGTTGAGGGAGTTTTCCAAAGTCACTTGGCTCACATTTATTTTTCCCTCTGCTCATCTTTTTGCCTCAGTTTAGTCCAAATCTCACAGAAAAAAAAAGAAGCGGGAGAAAGGAAGGAAATGTAATTATAGTTCTTTGAATTATTCTCTGTAAGTGATAATGTACAAATCCATCATTTATATTTTTTTGGAAGATATTTTGGGTTAGGGATGGAGACTCCTACCTGGAGGGAAGACTGGCTTCTAAGTGAAATGCAGACAGGAATCTGGTCTCTCTCTTCCACATCTGCTCGGGATTATTCCTTTAAGTTCAGATCATGATATTAATTCATGTTACTTGATCAGCAAAAACGTATTCGGGAGGCTTTCTTCAGAGCACCAGTCAAAAAGAAGGTGTTCTTTGTCTTTTAGAAAATTGTTATTTTCTCATTCCATGATGCCAGAAATGATAAGCATTGCTGCAGTTCCAGAACTTTTTAATAATCAGGATAATTTTGAGAGCAGAAAACTCTTAAGTGACTTTCCCATTTATTTTCTGACTAATCTAGTTGGAGCTTTATTATTCAAGTGTTTTAATAATATATTTGAAATGAAGGGCATCATGTATAAAAAATAAATGACTAAAGTAGTATATATTCTATGGCTAGTTCTCAACAGTTATGAATAAACTTAAAATTTGTGAGTTACCTCTTTTTTGTATGATGTGAGTAAACTGTTCTTTAATTTGCAATTTTTTAGGAAATACTTTATTCAGGGTAAGAGGTATGTGACCACTTTATCTCTGTTCTAAACTTTTACTATATTATTGGTGTAAATGAATAGACTAAGAATGGGTACTATCTCCCAAGCAACTAAAGAATTCAACAAGTGATTTTTGAATTAATTTAGAAAAGTTATACATGTTATTTTGTGAGACCTAGGTCCATTTCAGAGTGAAGTTTCCTAATGACCATCATGTGGATTTCATGTCCCATCAAACCTGACATGTCCAAAACTGAACTCACCTACACGTCCTAGCCCTTCCTCCACCAGATCTGCTTCACCTGCACTTTTCCCCATCTTCCCTATTGGCAATGCCACTTTTCTAGTTACTCAGGCCAAATAGTTTGGATTCCAGTCTTCATCTCACACCCTATATCCAGTCTGTTATGATAATCTGTTGGCTCTACCTTCGAAATATATCCAGAATTTCACCATTATTTACCACTTCCCGCTGCTACCACCCTGGTCAAAAGGACCATAAACTGTCATGCGGACTAGTATTTACAAAAGCACCGTAACCAGTCTCCCTGCTTCCACACTTATTTCCCTAAATTTATTAACAACATAGCAGCCAAGTGAAACCTCTTAAAACATAAATCACATTGTTATACTTCTCTGCTCAAAACTCTTCAATGGCTCCCCATTTCGTTCACAGTAAAAGCCCACATCTTCACAACGGCCTATGAGGCTCTAGATAATCACCACACCCTCCCCTCAATCTCTGACCTCCTCCCTTACTACACTCCCCATCACTCACTGTACTAGCCACACCAACTGTCCAGCACTTCATCAGATGAGCTAGGTGTGGTCCATCTCAGGTGCTCTGCACTGGCCAGTTCCTCTACCTGGAATACTCGTCCACCAGATGTCCAAATGGCCGACTCCCGCACCTCCTTCAAGTCTGCTCAAATGGCCCTTTCTCCATAAGGCCTACAGTAACCACTCTAAAGTTGCAGCCCATCCCCACCCCACATTCTCAGTCCCTCTCAATCTCCCTCTCTAATCATATTCAATGGCACTATGAACTCCTAAGCACTCTGCCTTATTAACTTATTTAACTTACAAACAACCCTATGAAGTAGGTATGGGCCCTTGTTACCATTTTACAGATGAGGAAACCGAGCCTTACAGACGTTAATTACTTATTGTTTATCAATCACCTCCCACCATAGAATGCCCTCCACGAGGACAAGGATTTTTGTCAGTTTTGTTCACTGTTGATCCAGTGCCTAGAACTATGCCTAGCAAAGAGCAGACACTTAATAAATATTTGTTGCATGAATAAATAAACCAGTATATCCCCCCCTGTGAAAAAACAGGATCCAATATAGTGTTATTCCATATTTTATCACTTAATATTACCATCATTTCATAAAGTTAGGACATTTTTACACTAAAACTGAAGGAAGGATATAACTTCAGTTCAGAAACAGCTCTAACATTTGAATAAGCTTTAGGAAAACCTTACTACATTGTCTTTTTCTCATTTTAACATAAGCCACTTTGTCACAGGTGGGCACAGATCCAAAGACCATTTTGGGAAAACCTCTCTGTAGGAAAACCCATTTACACCTATATGGCTTCCTTGAGTACCTGCTCTTTATAGAAAGCAATATTCTAATTCCTGAGACTAGAAAGAACTGAGGGCCAACATGCAATGTGTAGAACGCAAGGCTATAAGGCTTCAGACATGCAACTGCTTTAACAGAAAAACTATATAACCTCTTAATTTCAGTTTTCTCCTCTCTCACATGGGAACGATATCAGCTGCCTTACCTACCTAGCTGTCACAGACTAAAGAAGGAATAAACAAGAAAACCAAGCTTTTACAAAGCTTATAATGATAGGAGCTAACATTTAACAGATACTTACTTTATGCCAGACACTCTTCTAAGCACTTTATCTGTATTAATCCTTTTAATCCTCATAAACAACTCTATGAGTTAGGCTCTATTATTATCTCCGTTTTACAAATGAGGAGGAGACTTGAGGCTTAGCAAAGTTAAGTAATTTGTCCAGGTCACACAGGAAGCAAAGCAGCTAGAATTTAAAACAAGACTGAATCCAGAGTTTCAGTTGATCACTAGACTACCATGCCTCTTGCTACACAAACCAGATTGTTTTACAATACACCTCTAATATAACTACAGAGTTTATAATCCAGCAGGTAGAGAAGGAGGCTAACACTCCAAAATAAAAACACAGCATGGTGATTTCAGTTGAAAAGAAGTATATATGTAAAAACTGAGTGAGTGCTAGAAGGAACCAAGATTGTGGTTTAGTGGGATTAATCTAGAACTGCTTTGTGGCGGAGGGAATTCTGACCATAATTTGGAAGGAAGGGAGAACATGGCATCGAGGAGACAGGTCCTGTTCCAGGTGAAGAGAAAGTTATACAGACAAGCCATTAAGACAAATGTAGGAGACAGTGATGTGTCTACATTATGCCAAAACATCTGGTCAACTGAGTTTAAAAAAAAAAAACCTCCATCAACACAGTAGATTTCTTCAGTCAACCCAGATGTTTGGCGTCTTGTAGACAAAACATCCAGATGATTAACTGAAGACCTGACAGAGTTGACTGAATTAACCGTGTGTTGTAGCATTGTATAGACAGTGTCAGGACGTTTGCTTGGCTGGAGTGGAGTCCAGCTATAAAGGAGATAATGGTCCAGGCAATGAGAGGGGACCTGGAGCTTGGATTTGATGCAGTTGGAAGCTGCTGGAGGAGGAGTGTGATGGAAATGATGCTTAAGGAAGAGGATTCTAACAACTATGTGAAAAAAAAAATATGGTGAGAGGAAAAGTTGTAGACAGGAAAGAGGATGTGAGTAGAGTGCAGGTGTGTGTGAGGTAATTAGAGCCTGGACCAGAATCAGGCTTGGGAAAGCAACAGGAAGGAACGGATCTGAAAAACATTACAGAAAAAGAACAGGAAGTCATGATGGGCTAGACAAGGGAGTGCAACTGCACATCACCCCAAGGTTGGAAGCCTCCAGGCCTGGGAAAGCAGCTGCTGTCAGCCTCACCACAGTAGTAAACCAAGAAGGAATCCCCAAGAGACCCCTCCCCTCAACCTCCATCCAGAGTCCAGAGCCAGGCCCACAGGCAGGGGGAACTTGGAGACCACAAACACAACTCTCATGAAAGGTTTCCTATTCATTTTAGCCACCTAAGTTGATTTCCCTTCATGTCCAATTTCATGAAGGGATTGAGAATGCTAGATTCAGACTGTCAGGTAGACACAACTTCAGTGAAAAGTCTAAAAAGACAATATTGTAATGACATTTGCTTTTATACAGCATATAATGTAAATTAAGATGTATAGGGGTATGAATAACTTAGATGAGATGAGATTAAGAGAAATTATATAGTACCTATATTACCTAGTTAGCATTATAAAAGCCTGTTAACAGGCACAATTAATGGCCGAATTCAAGAATTTACGTATTTTTTTAAACCCTTAATTTATGAAACCTTGGAATGTTCAACTCTTGGCTTGGATATTTTGCAGATTTTTTTAAAATTCCAAATATCTTATTAGACAAGAATCGAGTTTATATTTATTTATAAATAGTCACAAATTCTAATTTACTAGGATTCGAACTATGACAGTGTGCTCCCACTTATTAAAAAAAATTCTAAATATCCATGCAAGTCATCGTTTTGCAAATTTGCATTTTCAAATATTTTCAGCCCCAGGCTTATCAGCCCACACAACCAGTTATGTGCCCTTTACAGACACAATCGGGGTTTCTCCAACTGCTTCCTTGTTCATTTCAGGAGGGAAGGAACCTTCAAGAGAGGTTACTCTCTTTGTTCATGGTTTGGAACAAAACTGAGGATCAATCAATCTCTCCTTCTCTCTCTCCCCCTCTCTCTTTCTCTTTCCCTCTCTCTCCACCCCCCCCTTCCCCTTCCCCCCACCAGAGAAACAACACAGAATGTGAGACCATAAATATATTAACGTGTTCCATGTCACCCTGGGGGAGGTGGAGGGGTCAGGAAACTTGTTAAAATCAGTTTCCCAGGCCTCAGAAATGACAAGTCTGTTGATCTGGGGTGGGAGCCCAAGAATCTGCTGGTTTTTCTGTTTGATTTTTAACAAGCTCCCCCAACTAATTCTGATGACTGTTTTCTGAAAATCAGACTTAGATCCTGCCCTAAAGTGGAAAGCTATAGAATGAAAAGCATCCGTTGGAAATGCAAATCTCAAATGGTAAAACAGATTTAAAATTTTTTTCTTACACATCCCTTAATCTTTCCTTTATGTAATAAGCTCCTACGTAAATTCACTGTGTTCTTTGATACGCAGAATTTTTCATAGAAACTGCATAAAGTCAAGCACACCTATGCAGTCAACCTAGAAGCCCAGAAGACAAATAGGACAGCTTGTCTGTTCTCAATTCACAGCACTGCCCACTACAGCCCTTCCCGGACACAAATGTTTACATGATGGGAAAATGTAATTAATGATCTTGGTAAGTCTTTCTAGTGCTCCAAGGCTAAGTGAGTCACTTATTTATCAGATAGAAAAAAACAGTTGGGTTCACTGAAACAATGGGTGATTTATCCAGGTGTGTTTGAATATAACCTTCCCACAGCCATCTTTTTGTAAGAAATACTTCAAAGTTAGTAGCTAGCAAACTAGTTATTCAAAAAGTTAATCAGTGAAATGTCCCCCATCATAACATCAAGATTAGAATGTTTGTTCTCTACATATAATCGCTTAGGTACCCCTTTTTTGGCAGTACTAACTCTACTGCAAGAATGATTAGTAGATTTTTTTTTTCCTGGTGCTATGGCTCCATTTGCCTTAAACTCAACTCACTCACCTAAATCTTTTCCCAAGGATATAGGAAAGAGAATAAATTGGGAGAATTGGGAGAATTTGGGAGAATTTTTATCACCTTCATTACCTAAGGTGTAACCATTAAAAGTCAAACTTACTTTTATTGTGCTTTGAATGATGCTTTTGAAACAATCAAGGGTTTCACAGGCAACCCAAGTGGTTTTGACTTGAGTAGTGATTCTTTCCCACTTTCCATTTTCCTGCCACTTTCAAATCTCATCTAGCAACCATGGGAAATGGTCTCATGCCCTAGTGGGAGGGAGTTAAGACAAGCTAGGATTGCAAAAGAAAACCCTTAGGAGTCTTCAGAACATAAAAAGTCCTTGCATTCTGATACAGGTTAAAACAAAGAGAAAGATTCATTTCCAATGATCCTCTTTTATCCTCCACATAAAAATACTAACCTTCAATGCCTCCATCTCAACCACAGTATTGATAAGGGTAAGAAATAAACAAATTCTCTTTAGACTATTTCATTGATTCTACTGCTTTAATATCATTTATGGTATACAATGGCTTCCAGTACCGTGCTTTTTTCCTCAGGGCCATTGCTAGCCCATTTGGTGCCTCTGTGTGAATTAGAAAAAGGCACCCACTCCTCAAGATGCTTTACTTCCATATGTCAGAAAACTGTGATAACATAGTTTCTTTGAACAAGACACTTTATCACATCTGCAGGAAAAATCACCATAACAAATGTCAAACCTATACTGCTTATGATGTGAATTACATCCCCCGAGGCGTGGTGCCCTTGTGCAAAGCTCAACAGCACGGCTATGCGTGAAAGCCTTTTCTCTCACCCGCTTCACTGTCAGCCCTCTCCATTCGCAAGCCCAGCCCAAAGGCTCTAGAGTCCTACAGAAACTATAAAACCGCTTTCTCGAAGATCATCCATGATATTCTTACAGCTAAACTCAAATCTAAAGCCCACTGGGGTCCCTGGAAAATATAAGATGGAATCCAGGTGATAAGGTCTAACCTCTTATTTTGTGCTTAGTCAAGTTTCCTTGCCTGCAGGGGGTTGTATGTAGAGGCCTTGCACCTAACACATGGGATTAGAGTTCCCAGCGCAGAACCGCTGTGCTAACACCCCAGCTTGGTGAGCTGTGTGGAGAAGCACTGCACACAACACCTCAGTTCAAGATGGCGGCAGCGGGCCGTGACCAGAGAAGCTGCACCAGGCACTGCGATCTGGAGCCTGAGCCACAGCTGCTGCAGGTGGTGAGAACCCCGCCCCCTCCCCTCCCTGCTAACGAGATCCCCGTAAAGCAGCCCCGCCCACAGCCTGTGCTCTAGAGCCCAAGTGTCTACCTCTCCATCCGCCGATGAAAGAAGAAAGCTTTCCTTTGCTTCTGAACCGAACTTGGTCTCCTTCTACGGGCTCAAACAACACTGGGCGGGAGAACCCTTGTTGGGGCCTGACTAGACAGGGTCCGGTAACACTGCCTTCTTGGAACTCTCTCCTCCCACCTCATAATCCTGACTCTCCCTTTCCTACCAGCAATTCTTGTCCTGCTCCTCTTTTCTGTGGACTCTGTTCTTAGACTCTAGCTCTGAGGAATCTGGTCAATACTTCCTGAGATAAAATGGCCTTTGGAGCCAAGGCATTTAACAGGTGGAAGCTAAAAGTGCTGCCTGTTCCATATGACGTAGCCTGTACCACCTCACTGTTCCCACAGTAAATACTTGTTTTCCTGTAAACTTGGGGCACAGGCTAGTAGATTTAGTGACAAGACAGTAATCTATGACTTGGGCCATCTGATGTTCCATCTCACCTGCAGAGGCCCATGGCTTGTTCAGGAAATAGATCTGTCTGGAAGTTCAGACTCTTCAATAACTAAACAGACTTCTGAGCATCGCTGTCCAGGACCACAGCCCTCTGCCTCTGGCCCCCAACCGTCTGCAACACTTTGAAGAAAACGGCTCTTCACCAGGCTTACAATTCAATGGCCACCCAGTAAGATGTAGAACAAAGACACTCTTCCCAGGCCTGTGAGCTGTATGCATAGCCAAAGTGTCTCTCCACAGGCTAATGATAGTCCCAGGTTTAAGAATGAGGTCCGGGCTTCCCTGGTGGCGCAGTCGTTGAGAATCTGCCTGCTAATGCAGGGGACACGGGTTCGAGCCCTGGTCTGGGAAGATCCCACATGCCGCGGAGCAACTAGGCCCGTGAGCCACAAGAACTGAGCCTGTGCGTCTGGAGCTTGTGCTCCAGCAACAAGAGAGACCACGACAGTGAGAGACCCGTGCACCGCGACGAAGAGCGGCCCCCGCTCGCCACAACTAGAGAAAGCCCACGCACAGAAAACGAAGACCCAAAAATAAATGAATAAATATATAAAATTTAAAAAAAAAAAAAAAAATGAGGTCCTCATGACCTGCCGAGCTGAGAGAAGATCGTGTTCCTGGATGACATTCTGATGTGGTCCATAACCTGCCTTTGGCTCCTGGGTGAACCCTCTCTGTAGGTATAATGTGAAAATGTGTTTAGTGCCTCTCTTCAAAGAAAACCTCCTCTCTGCTGACAAGGGTTAGTAATATGCTAGGATGGTACACTTACCTCTCTCTGTCTCTCTTTCATTCCTTTAAATATCCAAGACACTCAGTGCCTCCTGAGGTTTATTAGTTAATAATGGGTTTTTTTTTTTTTATGACAATCCCATCAAGTACCACCTGAAGAAGAGGAACCATTTCAAAATCTGTGGTGGCCAAAGAATTCTTCTAGCACCTGCACGCACCTGAATGCAGTTCCCCTTGCCTTCTATCCCACATTATCCTTACTGTTTCTAAGTAAAATGTCTCCCACCAACAGGGGAAAAATTTTGTTTTATTTTGTTTTCCTGCAAGTGCACTTTTTCCCAACAATCTTATGTGCTGGAAGTTAAGTAAAAATTGACCTAAAAATGTTACGGCACCTTCAAGAACCAAGAAGTTTTTTTCCCCCTTCTCATCCAATATGATGGGGCCAAGTTTGACATTTCCATAACGTTTAAAATATAAGGCTAAAAAAATAACCTTGGTGGTCACTGGCCTGACATGAGTCTGGTTAAACTTTAAGGAAACTGCTTCCAAGATAGGATTTAGATGCTTCAGAATTTGTTGGAATGTGGTCAACAGAAAAATAAAATTTCAAATCCTGGCTTACTGGCCTGAAGGACCTCCATGAGGTAGACTCTATACAGGAAACAATTCCATCATCCAAAGTGAATATTCACTCATTTTTCTTTTCCAGCCAGGAGTTTGGAAGAAGCGAGCCGGCAATGTAGTCATTTGGTAACATCCTTCCCACTGCCAAAATGGATTAATGCTGGGAGATCTTACAACTGGTGAGTAATCGGTAGTGCTTGCAGACCCTCCAAGATCCCCAAGGTGTGATTATTTTCATACATGGATTTCTGTCATCATCCTCCAAAGGGTGCTTTGTCAGGTTCTTTAATTTTCCCTCACTGGACTCTCAAGCCCATGTTATGGCATGGTCTCCAACTCACTGCCAATCTCCTGCTCAAACCAGGTTGGTGAGCACTTTAGACACACTGCTAAAATGTGAGGGCTATATTAACAAAATTATACCAGCTTCCTCTTCAATGATTCTGGAAACGTATGAATAGTTATTTATTAAAATAAAATTTAGAACCTAATTATCCTCTGGTTCCACTGATTTGGTTTATTATACCCCTACCTAATACTCAGGTTGATTTTAAGATGTCATGGACATACTAAAATCTCAGACTATGAAGAACCTAATTGAAACAACAACCCCAAATATGTGAGTTTTTAAAATAAATGCTCTTTGCATCTTTTAGCATTGACTATCATTCATTCCCTAAACTTCTCTCACCACCACTACCCCAACTCTTCGACTTGTATTCAATTCCTTTCTGGGACTAAAAGGGCCTCTGAAATGGGAAATATGATATCAAAAGAACTCACACCTGGGAATCAAACAGCCAAAAGTTCAAGCTCTGTCTCTGCCACCAACTAGCTGGGAATCTTTAGATGATTCACCTAAACTCTCTGAGCTTTGGTTTCCTCATCTGTAATTTGGACATATAGTTTACCTCACAAGAAAGATTGGTGTTTCTTTGACCTGAGTCGAATGCCCTTCCCCTGGGCTTAGAGACCTGCAAACCTTTGCCTCCTAGTCACTCAGGAAGTAGGTACTTCTGTCCTCTTCCCAGATCCCTTTAGCTCTGTGTCCCAAGTCTTAAGGTCAGCCCCCACAGTAAGGCTACTTCTGGAAAACTGGGCCAAATGTATCTCCAGAACCTCATTATTTCTGACCACCAACCCCACCCCTAGAAACGCTGTGTTGCCTAAGCTGAGCACTGCCCCTGATTCACAGCCCAAGCCATAAACCAGTGGGCCCTACCTTATCTGGTGCCAGAATTACCCAAGAGCTCTGAAAACCACAGATGTCTGCCCCACTCCCAGCCCCTGGAAGCCTCTATTTTTAAGTTTCCTGGGTAATTCTGATGATAACCCCAGTTTGAGAAGCTCTGATTTTAGCAGCCACCAAACATCCCTATCTGTTCCTCCCATGCCTTGGAACTGGATTATCTTTCCTGAGCTACATAAACCCACTGCTGTATCTCCCAAACCCAGTTAGTTGTTGACTCTGGTTACTATGAGCTCCGAACAGGTCACAGGGACTCAAGCTGCTGATTATGGCTTAGGAACCCTCCTCCACATCCCCAGCCCCTTGGGCCCAAGAGGCAGAAAAGGCATCATAGAAATATAATCAAGAGAGCACCAGGGCTGTAGAATCAGTAGCGGCTAGTGTGGAACAATGGATCGAAGTCAAAAGATTTAAAGGCCTGAGATGCCAACAGAGATCAAAAGCAGATAAACACCCTTCACCCTGCCAAGGCAATCTAACATGATGCAGCAGTGAGTGAACTGGTGAAGCTCATAAAGCAACCCTAGTGAGAGCTGTGTGTGTGTGTGTGTGTGTGTGTGTGTGTGTGTGTGTGTGTGTGTGTGTGTGTGAGAGAGAGAGAGAGAGAGAGAGGGAGGGAGGGAGGGAAGGGAGAAAAAGAAATAAGGAAAGAAAGAAAGGAGAGAGAAAAAAAGCAAAAGAGAAAGAAAGAAAGAAAATAGATTGTGACAAGTTGTGATATGATTAAAACAAATCAGCAGGGCAATTTGTGTTTGTGGGTATTTTCAAAGGGTACCAGTGCTTCTCACCTGGACCCCAACTCCAGCTCTCTCTCCACTCATCCCCAGGTTCCAGGTACTTGCCCACACCCTGCTCTCTGGTGTGGTTCATAGTGTGATTCACTGTTACATTTGCCTGATAAACTAGACAACAAGCACAGGATGGGGGAGCTGGGGCACCGAGCTGCAGGGACTCCAGTGGGAGCTCCTTCAAGACTGACCACAAGGCAAGTTAGTATAAGAATCTGCTGTAAGAGGAAATGCTGGGAAGGCAAGATGGAGGTGTCCCTCACTCCATGTGCTCCTGGGCACTCTCCCTAGCGATTCCTTCTGAGCAGAGCCCAGTAGCTTCCCACATAAAATGCTTCGAGTCCTTTGCTTGACCGGCCTGAAAAGTGTGTCACCTCACCAGAATTCTTTTCAGAAGATTTTACAAAGCCATTCATAAGAACAACATATTTCACTGCCAGGTGTCTTTCCTGACATCTCAGACCCCCTACAGTCCTTTGATCACTTGTTCTCCTGGAGGACACAGACAGTTTTTAGCAAGACCAGTGTGAGGAGCTTCTCCAAGGAAAACAGATGGGATCCAAGGTGCATTATCCCTCAGAGGGCTTCTCCAGGGATCAGGAACCCTGTTCCACAATGCTGCTAGGTGCCCATTCTGTTTTTGCTGCTGTGGCTCCTTGCAAGGGCCGGTGCGGAACATAGGCCTGCACCCTGGCTCTGGATCCCAGAGCCCTGCCATCCTCCAGCAACCGGCTAACAAAGCGTGCCAACAACGGTTTGAAACCGTTAGAACAATTTTAATAAAAATAAAATCATGAATAATATAACTATAAATACAGAGCTCATTAAAACAGGCGGCTATAAAACCCTGTACTTTAAAAATAAGAACGGCCTCTCTAAGTGCATTCCAATTACGGTCCAAGATGTAATTTACCCTTTGGGACCCTGATACTACAGCAGATCTCGGTGAAACCACTGTCTCACCACCGTGGTGACAGTCAAGAACGGTCGCAGTACTGAGCGAACCTGCCTGGCGGGACCGAATAGGTGGCCGGCCAGCGGCGAGAGCGGGCGGCCTGCGCGCTGCTGTGCATGTGCTCCTGAGCAGGCCGCCGCGGGCAGCTTTGGGGAGGCCGAGCCGCGTGGCTGCCCAGCCTGCGGCTCCGCGGGGGCGTCTGACATCGCCATCCATGTGGGGCACCCTTTTGTCTCACCCCGACCCGAGTTCTTTTCAGGGATTAGTCCTGACTTCGTGATTAATCGGCACTTTCGGGTTTTCCTAGGGTGACATCATTGCTGCTCAGAGATAAAACAGGCTTCTTTCTGAAGGCTCCTGCGCAGAGCAGGGTCCTGTACCCCGGAGACTGTCCCGGGGACCTCGCCCTGCCCAGACGGCCACAGCCAGCTCCGCTCCGCGGCTCAGCAGGAGCGCTTGGTGCCCCGTCACAGAGCCTCTGCTCTTTATTGCTTCGGCCCACTGGTTAAATGCAAAAAGTTCAAGGTTTTCTGTCCTTTTTTCATAATTATAAAAGTAGGACATGCTCATTTCAAAAGATGGAAAATTATGAAGAGAAAAGTAATCAACCAAAGCCTCACCCTGCGGGCTCAATCTCTGTTCATTTTGATGCATTTCTTTCCAGCCTTTTTTCTCTTTCTTTGCAACAGTTTTTCTGGTGTTAAACACTGATCAGGGACTTCCTGGTAGCCCAGTGGTTAAGACTCCGCCCTCCCAATGCAGGGAGCCCGGGTTTGATCTCTGGTCAGGGAAGTAGATCCCACGTGCATGCCGCAACTAAGAATGCACATGCCCCAACTAAGGAGCCCGCCTGCCTCAACTAAGACCCAGCACGACCAAAATAAATAAATATTGAAAAGAAAAAGAAAACATTGCTCAGCTGCAGTTGTGTTACAAATAAATAATTTTGTATCCTACTTTTTTAACTTAATGTTTTAGCAGAAACACTGTACGTGCCTGGATTAGCAAGCATTTCTGTAAAGCTCCTAAAGAGCCTCCTAAGTGGATGTACTATTAGATACGTAAATATTATTTCTATCTATGGGCATCTAGGATGTTTCCAATTTTTACTGGTATATAGGTAGCAGTTAGACCAACACTGAACCCTTTCCCATGTTTGCCTGGGATTGTTTCTGGTGGAGCATAAAAACCCAAACTACGAATTTCACCCTGGGCTTCCCTGGTGGCGCAGTGGTTAAGAATCCGCCTGCCAATTCAGGGGACATGGGTTCGAGCCCTGGTCCGGAAAGATCCCACATGCTGCGAGTAACTAAGCCCGTGCGCCACAACTACTGAGCCTGTGCTCTATAGTCCACGAGCCACAACTACTGAGCCTAGAGCCCATGCTCCACAACAAGAGAAGCCACCACAATGAGAAGCCTGTGCACCACAACGAAGAGTAGCCCCCGCTCACCAAAACTAGAGAAAGCCCACACGCAGCAGCGAAGACCCAACGCAGCCAAAAATAAATAAATTTATTTATTTAAAAAAAAAGAATTTCACCCAGTATAGTTTAAAGAGAGACAAAGACTTGAAAACTTCCCTTTTCCATGTTGATGATGATGGAGAACCAGGGTGGAGGCTGATTGCAGGATGAGCTTTCGTGTTTGTGAAGTGGGAGATCACAGGCTTTGCAATGGGGATGGAGGCTGGTGGCAGAGAAGATGTGCCTTCCACTCAGGTGAGAAAGAGAGGCCAAGAAGAAGGCAGTAATCTGGCAACCATGGGGAAAACTCCCTGGGAAGATAAGTGGTTGATTATTTTTAGAATTATAATTAAACATTCTATTTTAATTCTGTTGGTCGCAAGCTCCAATGTATTATTTGGGAAAACTCTTCTTGTCTGTTTCTCTTAACCAAAAAAAAAAAAAAATCAGAGAAATACAGGAAAAAGAACTAGGCCTAAGTGAAGGGAGAGTAACACCACTTGCATTTTCTGCCTTGCTGTGGTCTGCCACTCTGGAAAGTCCCTGCCCCACTTTATGAGAAACTGGTGTAATGTTTTTGTAAGATTCCAGATAGCTAGGATAAGCAGAGCCCATGAGCCATCCAAAATTTCTCTGTGAGCTCCTGCATAAGCCCACTTCTATTTTATCTTGTGTAAGTCACCTTGTCTGAAAGTTGTGATAGAAGAAGGGGATGGTGGGAGAAAGGCTGGCAGTTGGAGAATAAATTCAGCCTCCCAGGGCCTTTTTTTCCAGATCTTATGCACTCTGTCATTTGTTAGTCTAGCTAGTAAAGGGCACACCACTCTACTAGTTGTGTGAATACCAAAACAGTATAGGTCCCTGCCGTGCTTGGAGTTGTGACTGTCTGTAACCCAAGGGAAAGGCAGGAGCAGCCAGCTCTTGGCATCTCCCTCTTTGCTTGGTCTGGGGATGATTTCCCTTTATAAGAGAGCTCTCTCTCCAGTGGAGCCAGTTTTCTTAATGCTATCTCTGTGAGGAAAGCTAGACTGACCAACTGGTAACATTCTGTCTTGATTTAAATATGCACCACAAAGCAGGCAACTTGCCTAACTGGCATATACTTTGCAAAGCAGCTGTTGATTCTTGACCCATCTGAGAACTAGCCATGAAGCAGTGATATAACTTCATAAGGGCAGAGACAGGCCATAGTGGCTTTCTCTTCCCTCTGAACACAGAAGAGGTGCCTGCCCTTCTCCCTGTCCACTTTCCGGAGCAGCTCCCTCTACTGATGGTGGAGCCATCGCCCTCCTTCTAACCCACTCACCTGGCCTCTGCGGTCTCCACCTAGAAGACACGTCACCGTGGTATTTGCTCTGAGGGCAACACTCCAGACCTGCCTGCCAGCAACAAACCCACCAGCTCCCAGATCTCCAAATCTGCTTCATTTTTAGTGCCCAGGGATTCTCAAAGCTCCCATTTCTGGAAGTGGTTTCCTTTTTGCTATCTAGCTCTCGTAGGATTGGGGAAAAGCCAACTCCTTCATGGCTAGTTCCCGTCATGTCCAGTGAGGTCAGTCCCTCTCAGCCTGGGCTCTCAGCATCTCTTTCTCCAAGTCACAACATCCTCTAAGCACTTGCTGACCCTGCTGTGTTCTGCCTGTTAAAAGGTCACCTGCTTTTTGAATTCTTTCCACTCTCCTCCCAGTTATTTGTGATAGCCTCTTAGAAGCTTAAAAATAACATTTATTTCCCCAGTGGTTCTGTATATTTCCATTTGGCAAACTCTATTTTGTTCCATCTGTTTCTAAGGGAACAGAAACCAAAATGGTTTATGTCCTACTTCCTACACTGGCCTGACTGATGTTGTCAGACTGGAATTGTCCTTCAGCCCAGAGCGGGTACACCCAATCATAAGCTGGACCTTGATGCAGAAACTATATAAACTATAAAGACAATGGACATTGTTTGGCTGTTGGAAAATCTACTTCATTGTACTTCCTTTAATCAAGCAGTGAATTTTTTAATAGATAGATTCAAGCCACTTTGCATGGGTATGATAATATAAAAGTGGGTTATACCAAGATACTGTGATACTGTGAATTCATTATTAAAATAAAACTGACGGCAATATAAGTCATCAAAATGGAAAGAAGTAGTTACCAGAAGGGGTACACTGGGAGGCTTCTGGGGAAAGGAAATGTGCAGGAAATGTTCAGTTTGAAGATCTGGGTGATAGTAATATGAGTGTGTTCACTTGTGAAAATTCATTGAGCTCTGTAATTTATGATCACATTTTTCTGCATGTATGTTCTACATCAACAAAAAGTTGACTTACAATAAACAAACAGAGGGATTTTGTTGAGGTAGGCAGTGAAAGGAATGAAGACAATTGTTCTTTCATTCGACATGTATTGTTTTGGTGCCCACTCAGTGCTCAGTGGTAAACATAGATTTTGTACCTATTACAGAAATGAAAGAGTTAGTGGCCACAGGGCCAGGTTTCAAGGAGTTTACAGTTAAGAGTCAGCTACAATGCAAATTAAAGTGCTCAATATATATACCAGTGATAATTCTTAGTCGTGGCAAATGTACCATAGTAATGTAGGATGTAAACGTTAAGGGAAACTAGCTAAGGGGAATCTGGGAATCCTCTATACAATCTTCGCAACTTTTCTGTAAATCTAATCCTACTCTATATTTAAATTTTTATTTTAAAAATTTGCAATGTCATGAGAATGACTATAAGGAAGAGATTATCTTTGTACTAAGAGAATCAGAGCTGACTTTGTAGAAGAAAAGATGTTTGAACTTTAAAGGAGGAATGGGATCATAATAAAGGGAAACTGGGAAGAAGTTAACTAGACAGGTGAAAAATGATACAAGAAACTGTGGAGTCAATAGCCAAGATATGGAAACAACCTTAGTGCCCATCAACAGATGAATGGATAAGAAGATATATAGAGATATATAAAAATGTATAAAGATATATATAATATATTATATAAATAATATCAATATAATATATATGTAATGTCTTATATTTTATATATATATTATATTATTCATCCACAAGAAGGAAGGACAGTCTGCCTTTTTGGCAACAGAGATGGATCTTGAATGTATTATGCTAAATGAAATTGTCAGAATAAGCCAGATAAAGACAAATACTGTATGATTATTACCTATATGTGAAATCTAAAACAGTAAAACTCATAGGAACAGAATAGAACGGTAGTTACCAGGGGGTTGGTGTGGTAGGAAATAGGGAGATGTTGGTCAAAGAGTTCAAACTTCCAGTTATAAAATGATTAAGTTCCAAGGATCTAATGTACAGTATGGTGATTATAGTTAATAATACTGTATTACGTCCTTGAAAGTCCCTAAGAGAGTAAATCCTAAATATCCTCACCACAAAAAAGAAATGGTAATTATGTGATGTGGTGTAGGTGTCACATCCTACCCAATGCTATGGTGGTAATCATTCTGCGATATATAAGTATATCAAATCAACACATTATACACCTTAAACTTACACAACGTTATATGTCAGCTTATCTCAGTAAAGCTGGAAAAGAAGCTGTGGAATACGTAACAGGACTAGTACATGGTTCTGTCAGATTGGTGAGTTGGGAGCAGGAAAGAAGTGGTGTAGAATAGGACCGGAAAAGCAGAGGGCCTTAAAAGCAGATCAGGAAGACCCTTAAATTTTAAAACTTAAATAATGCACAAAATATTAGCTCTGAATTTCTATTAAAACTCGTTATTTTACAATGAAAGATAAATATGTTAATTCAGAAACTGATGGAAGTTAATACAGGTGTCCCCCACTTTTCAAAGTTCACTTTATACCACTTCACTTTCACAAAAGGCCTAAGTTAGTACCTGTTTTTGCTAACCAAGAGAAATCAGAGGATTATTTTGCTTTTATGAAAAAGGTGAAAAGGAAAAATACTGTTCAGTGTTTGATTGGCAGAGATCAGATATACAGAGGCAGCCTGAGTGGTGGGAGTGGCACCACCAAGCTCCTTCCCCAGGAGCTACACTCAGCCATTTCAGCATCATGATACCATAGCTTTTGTATTAGTTTTTAGATTCCATACATAAGTGGTATCATATAATATTTATCTATATACAAAACAGAAACAGACTCATAGACATAGAAAACAAACTTATGGTTACCAAGGGGGAAAATGTTGGTGGGGGATAAGTTAGGTGTTTGGGATTAACAGACACAAATTACTATACATTAAACAGATAAGCAACAAAGATTTACTGTATAAGTCAGGGAACTATATTCAATATCATGTAATAACCTATACTGTAATGGAAAATAATCTGAAAAAATATATATTATGTATAACTGAATCATTTGCTGTACACCTGAAACTAACACAATATTGTAAATCACCTAAACTTCAATTTAAAAAAAAAGAAAAAAAGATGCCATAGCTTTGAACTGTGTCTGTGCTTTATCTTGGTTTATTTCATGCATCCTTAGCAAGACGTGTCCTGAGGTAATTGCTTTTTTGCTTTTTGCCATTTCTGCTTATGAAATGTTTCCTAGAAGCACTCTACTTTCAGATAGTGGGAGAAACCCGTATATTTAAATCACTTCCCTAGTCTTTATACATCTACCATAAGCTAAAGGAATTAAGTTACAACGTTTATTAAACATTCACTGTGTACCTCATACTGTGATAATCACTTTTATGTCTACTATCTTAATCATCTTAAGATCCTTATGAAGCAGCTGTTATTATTTTATTTTACAGATGAAAAATCGAGAACTTGTTCATTTCCAGCAGATACAAAAGAGTCATAAATATAAAAAACTGATACAGGCACCTGAGGTCTTGTTTGTTTCCAACAAGCACAAAAGTCATAAATGTCAAAAATAGATATAGTGCTGAGTGCCAGAATGTACTTCAGTGGTTGAAATAGAACCCTGAGTTGAAAATATGTTTACATTCACATTTTATTTAAATTTTTTTCAACTGAAAAGAGAGTCATCTGGGACTAATTTAGTTCTTCAAGACCTAATGGTCTTGATAAACCCATTCATCAAGTTGTTTTATGGAATAATTCAGACAAGCGTGTTTGGCAAGGAGTAATTATCACACGGAGTACCAAAAACTGATAAAGCCTGGCCTATACAGACTAGACTAGACATAGCACAGGAGAGCTGTTTTCCAGTTCGGTTGTAAACTCTTATTCTGTGGAGTCAGAGACAACACAGCTATGCTACACAGACCATAGGATGGACATCCCAGCTTTGAGCTCTGAATGTTTCCAAACAGTTCCAAAGAAAATGAAACAGATTTAACCTTCCTATCTTGGGGTTCTAGAGGCATTGTGACTTGCCTGCAAAGCCAAGTTACTATGTGTTTGAGAGTCATATGGCTCAATAGTTACTAATGCCATTTTTTCCCTGAATTATAAGATACAGTGAAGAAACAAAATTGGTTTTAGTTTGGCTCTTAATAAATCTCACATCATGTAGAAATGATAAATTCATCAAAGATCCATAGTTTCTATTGAGGATTTCCTTCCTTTTTTTTTTTTTTTAAAATAAGATTTCCTCTCCCCACACAACCACAAAACAAATTTTCCATTCCTTATATTTGTTGAAAGAGAATTAAATTCTCAAATGGATATTTTGTTTTCCTCTAATTCCTGACAAACTGTATCCTATACCTGACAGCCACAAGGTAGGAAGGCAGCTGAGTCATTCAAAGAAGCATTTTGTTCTTGATCTTGCCATTCAATATCACAGGGTGTGATGAAAACTGGAACAAATATGGATATCACAGAGGTGCCAGAACATTACATTTAAAAAATGGAATTATTTGAGTCAATCTGGAATGTCTGGTTCTTTTAGTTTAGGCCTCATGGGTAGCATTGTGCTTCAAAAACAACTTGAATTGGCTACCAGGATTCCAGAAGGGTAACATAATCTTGTACCTTTGTGGAGAGATGCTTATCTTTGTCTCCTGTTAGCAGAAGAAGGCTGGATTCTTCTACCTTTTCAAGTTTCAAAATGAAAAGTATTCAAATAAGTTCCAAACCTGAATGGAATTTGGAAACGAGTTGGGAGGAGGTAATTTCTCAGATCTTTTCCATTTGTGCTAGTCTTTATTTGAAATAAACACCCAACATGAATCAAATCTTCTACAGCTACAGAAATATGGGGCTTAGGGGAGGTTCATCCTTACCACTTCCCTTATGTGATTTGGCAAGTAGAGAAAAGGTCTCAAAGTTAATAATCCTGAACATAAGACTCAGACCTGCCGAGGAGACAGAGACACAACTGAGACCCGGGAGCTGGCAGCAGCTCAACTCCCCTTCTGAAAAATGCAGCCTGGAACCCTGGGACCTCCCCACCCCGGAGGGATGCTACTCCCTCTGCAAAGTCCTCCACTGAGGGCTGTGAACACAGGGCAGGCAGGTCTCTTCTCCCCCGTCACCAATACACAAAGTTGTAGGGGTGTTATCAGACCTCAGAAAAGGGTTGGGGAAAACCAAAGGGAATTACAACATATGAAGGAAGGAATTTTAAGCTGTGTCATCCAAAACAGGGGAAAAAAATCTCCACCGAGTTAAGGGGACACACCCGAACTCCTAAACTTCTTGACTTGTCACATAGTGGGAATGAATCCCCAGGCACATTTGGGACTCTGGAGTTTCTTCTCATGGGGGTTGGTCTACCTCCATCTTTCTTCGTCTCCTCCATGTAGTACCCATCTCCATGTCTGGCCTATCCTGCCTAGCAAAAGACTCTAAATGGCTCCAGCAGCACAATCCATGGTGCCTTGCAAGAGTCTAGGGTCCTGTTCCCTTGAAGCCTTCACCTTTGGTCTGGGTTGCAAACATGACTCCGAATTCCATTTGGAAGGTCCACGTGCGCTCGCACTCGTGCTCTCTCTCTCTCTCTCTCTCTCTCTCACACACACACACACACACACACACACACAGGCGTTCCCCTGCTATAGCAATATCACAAGCAAGAAGAGTAATATTATTCAGTCATAAAAAAGAATGACATAATGCCATTTGCAGCAACATGGATGGACCTAGAGATTATCATGTCAAGTGAGGCAAGTCAGACAGAGAAAGACAAATATCATATGATATCACTTATTTGTGGAATCTAAAAAAATTATACAAATGAACTTATTTACAAAACAGAAATAGACTCACAGACACAGCAAACAAACATAGTTACCAAAGGGGATGGTGGAGGAAGATAAATTAGGAGTTCGGAACTAACATACACACTACTAGTATACATAAAATAGGTAAACAACAAGGACCTACTCTGTAGCACAGAGAACTATACTCAATATCTTGTAAAAACCCATAATGGAAAAGAATCTGAAAAAGAATATATATACGTGTATAACTGAATCACTTTGCTGAACACTTGAAACTAACACACACTGTAAATTAATTATGTGCCAATAAAAAATTTTTAAATAGAAAAAGTTTTTTTAAAGAAATGTTACATTGATAAAATAATATTGTCTAATACAGTGTTTCTCAACCTTTAATGTGCATCCGAACCACCTGGGGTGGGGGTGGAGCTGCATTCCTAACAAGCTTCCAGTTGCTGCTGCTGTTGCTGGTCAGCTGCCCACACTCTAAATAGCAGGGATCTAATTAATACACAATCCATATGCAACTTTCTTCAACTGTTGCAAAATATCTTTGACAGTTCCTTTTTTTTTTTTTTTCTGATTCAGGATCCAGTCAGGAATCATTCATTACATTTGGCTGTCATGTCCCTTTAGACAGAGGATGTAAGCTTTTTCTTGACTGCTCACTTAGTTACACAAAGACCCGGTGAAAGTGTTGACATTTCCCCTGGTGAGACCTCCCCTCCATTAAATACTCAGACAAGGACCACCCCTCTCACAGTCTCAGTGAGGGAGAGGCAGAGGAGGGAGTGATGTCTTGTCCAGTTGCATCAGGAAGGAAACACCTGGAGAAGACACTGTAATGGTTAGGTTCTATTTTGTTTTTTATGGAAACCACTGACCTGGATTTCCCGAGACAAGTGCAGGGATATGGTTCCTACCTCAGACTAGCAGCACAGTGTTCAAACATAGCAGCAAAGGAGTTTTATTGTCATTGTTTCTAGCCTGAAAGATCTTATCCATTCTCTCCAAAGAAATTAGAGTCCAATGCTACATACAAGCGTGGTGACACCCAGTGAGTGTATAAACTTCATTTCCTATTTTTCAGAGCTTAGAGTTTAGATAAATTCAATCCTTTCTAGAATAACTCTTCTAAGGGCTCCAGCAGGGTGGGCCATGGGGACCTGTCCAAGTCCCACTACACTGTTCAGTGTGGGCCCTGCAATCCCCTCCCTTGTTCGGTGTGCCCACCACCACTCACCTCTGCAACCTCGTCATAGTGGCCTTTGCTAAAATGCAAATATTGCCTAGAAGAAAGGATAAAAGATTCATCTTTATGGTCGGCTGGCTAGCAAAGACTCACCTGAACAATCATGAATCAGGATGGGTTATTTTTCAAGCTGATAGGGAAAGGCGTTATGTGGCAAAGGGACTTCACCAGATAGGAAGAATGGAGAAGCAGGGAACCCAAATAAGTAGGAAGCACAGCCAATCACCTGGCACCTGGGATGAGGGTGAGCATCTCAAGAAAGGAAGTGGCATTGAAAGGGGCCTGAGAAGTTCCCTGTTCACCAGCCTCATACTTTGTCCTCGGGTACACATTGTGCTCTCAGGCAGCACATCAATTATTTCATAGAATGAAAAATAATCTAAGATGAGAAAATGTTAGATCCAGACACCATTGTCCCCCCACCTCCCGATACTGTATTCCCTTACATTTTAATAGGAGTATTTTAGCCTCCGCGTAAGCATTTCCTATGTGGGGTTCACAGTCTGCCTATGTTCCTACAGAATACATAATACTAACAGCTAGCAGTTATTGAGTGCATTCAACATGGGCACCCTTCCAAGGGCTTTACACAGTCATTTAACCTCCACAACAATCCCAAACTTGTAGTTCTGTTACAATCCCCATGTTACAGATGAGGATACTGAAAGACCCTAAGTAGACCAAGATTATGCATTTCTAAGTTGGAACAAGAAGTGGGATTCCAAGGCCAATGATCTTAACCACTTCTCTAAACTGCTTCCCAAGAAGACACAAAAGAGAACAACTGCTACCTCACAGAAGTTTAAATCCTAAAACATGTAGCACACATATGTTACGTACTCAGGCAACTTAAAATTTTGAAATTCATAATACAATGTAATGCAATGTACTTTTCTTTAAAATCTCTTGCCTTGGTTTTCTGCTTTTCCTATTTTCTATATTTTACTTGTGGTAGGCTCAGCACAGACCTCCTGGGGAAAGAATTGTGTCAGAGAGGAAAGATGAAGATTCCTTCCATAACTTACCCGTGACAGGAGGCTTCCCCAAGGCTACAGGGGGGATTTGAGAAGGGATTTATGGGGAAGGAGAGGGAAGGGAGATGGCTAAATACTGTCTCTGAGATGATGACTTCCAAATTGATAATTCTTGCCCCAAATTTTCCATTTTGATATCTAATAGACATCTCCAACTTAAGTCCAAAACAAAATACTTGATTTGCACCACTGCTCCCCAAACCTGCTCTCATCCACCTCATTAAATCATACCACTGGTCATCCAATTCCTTAGGCCAAAACCATGAGAGTCACTTTAGATTTTTCTTTCCCTAACATCCACAGAAATTCCATTGGCAAGTCCTCTTGGTTGTACCTTCTAAAGATATCCAGCATCTAACCATTTCTCACCACCCTGCCATCCCCATCACCTCTTTAGTCTAAGTTACCATCATCTCCTTCCTGGATTCCTGCACTAGCCTTGCATCTGGCCTACCTTCTTTTACTCTTGCTTCCCAAAGACTCTACTCCACATGGCATCATTTCTCTCGCTGCTCAGAACCCTCTAATGGCTTCTCATCAAACTTAGAATAAAAAACAAATTCCTCATCATGGTCAACAATGTAAACTCAATGTGATTAGTCCCTGATCACCTCTCCAAGAGCATCTTCTACCACTCTCCTCTTGCTCATTGCCCTCTGGCCACATTGGCCTTCCTGCTGTCCCTTAAACACCCTAAGCTTATCTTCCCTTTGCATTTGCTGTTTCCTTCACTCAGATTGCTTCTCCTAGTCCCCAAACCTTTGTAGGACCCTCTCTCTAATTCCTTTCAATGTCACCTCCTCAGAGATGACTTCTTGGATACCCTTTCTGAAATAGCTGTTCCAACCCCACCTCCAACCATCATTCTATTTTTTTTGGCAGCATGTGGGATCTTAGTTCCCTGGCCAGGGATTGAACCCGTGCCCCCTGCAGTGGAAGCGTGGAGTCTTAACCACTAGACAGCCAGGGAACTTCCCAACCATCATTCTGTATCTCTTTATTCTGCTCTATTTTTCTTTGTAAGCACTTATCACTCCCCAAATCATACTTTATGTGTTTACTTATTTCTGATTTATCCTATTAGATTATAAATTTTATGAGAGCAGGGATCTTGTCTTATTCACAGTTGTTTCCCCAGTGCCTGGCACATTGTAAGTGTTCAACTGATATTAATTTAATGAATGAATATATTCTAACAAGTCCAAGATCTGTTTTTAGACTTCCTTGCTAATACTCAGATCCATATATCTCCCTGCCCATGACCCACAAGTCCCAAAGGACACTCAAACTCAGCATTGTTGGAAACTAAGCTCACTATTCCTTCCCATTCCCTTCCCCGAGCTGCTCATCTCCCATCATTCCCAAGTCTAATTACCAGCACTCAGCACTAATATTCACCTAGACCCCCAAGACAGAACTCTGGGCATCATTCTAGATTTCACCCTCTCACCCCCAGTCTATCACTAAATCCTATTATTTCTACTTGTATCAGACTGTGTTCTTGGTTACAAACTACAGAAGCCATTCTAGCCACTTTAAGAAAAATTTAAAAACATTTATTAGGTAGCACCCAGAATCTTCAGTAGGGGCCAAGGCCCACCTTGGAGGATTTGCAGACAAGAATAATGCCCAAGTCACCCTGCCAGGCTGTCCAGTGGAAATCCTGCTGCTGCCACGGCTGGCATTGGCCCCAAGGATCACAACAAACTCCAGGGCAGAAAATGATGGCTGGGACCACTGTCTCTCAAAACTCAATGTCCCCCCACTCTCCTCTCCAAAATGGTTTCCATGTGCTATCTCTTTCTTAACATCCCCCTTTTCTAAAACCAAGTCCTAATAGGCAGAGCCTAGATCACACGCCTCTTCCCCATCTGACAGGAAGGCTGGGAAAGTGAGTGTCTGGCTTCTTGGGAAATTCCCCAAGCATAGGAAGAGTGTTTAAGAAATGCAGGGCAGCTACAAGGCATTACAGACGTCAGTTAACACTATCTCCTATTTCCTGAACTCATCCACCACCACTGACGCAGTGCTAGTCTTCACAGTTTGTGGTCTTGACTAATATGATCACCTCCTAACTGGTTTCCCCTGCCTCCTTTCTCACCTCTACACTAATGCTAGAGCAATATGTCTAAAAGCAAATCTTACCCCTACTTGCCATCTATTACTAAAAAACAAAAATCTCTCATTGCCTGTATATAAAGTCCAAACTCCTCAGATTGGCATATAGAGCTTTTTGCAATGTGGCCCCTGCCCATCTTTCCAAGATCACCTCCTCGCTCAGGATCCTGTGCTTCAGCTGCACCAAACTATCTGCCCTTCTCCAAACGTTGCCTCTTCTTCCATGCTTCTATTTCTTTGTACATATTCCTTCCTGCTCCTTGGAATGGCCTTCTCCTCAACAAACCCTTACTCATCCTTCTAACTCATCTCAACTGTCACCTCTTCTCTGCCGCTACCCTGATCCCTCATTCAGGATGAGTCACCCCCAATTTGGCTCTCCCTTGACACATACCTCTATCAGTACTTATTTTATTATTTTGTAATTGTTTGCTTCCATATCTGTCTCCATGACAGGAAGGAGCTTGACTGTGAGCTCCCTGAAGGCAGGAACAATTGCCTTATTTTTGTATCCCCTAACATGTTGTCTGACTCATAGCAGACACAATAAATTCTGTTGGATGAATAGTAATGCTGCTTCCTCTACTGTGGGTAATCAACTCCATTTATGAAACACTTCCTATGTGTCAGGAACTGTACTAAGATACTTTTATATATATATATATATAAAATATATATATGACATATACATATAGTATATATAGATTCCCATATATTATGTTATTTAATACAGATAATGACTCTACAAGGTAGGTACGATGATCCTCATTTCACAGATGGGGAAAATGAGCCTTAACAAAGATATATAAATTTCCCAGTATCACATGACTAAAAACCAACTGAGCTGAAATTTGAACTTGGATTTATTTGACTCCAAATTAATCAATATACTTGATGGCCCCTGTGAATACATGAATATGTGGAAAAAAGAAATAAATGAAAGTGTAAAGCTTTGTAATGCAGTTTGTATTACTCTCTAGCCGGCACAGCCGGAACAGTTTCCCTGCTTTTTAAATTATTTTACTTATTTCATTCTGCTTGAAATACAACAGTTTCTTCCCATGCCCTTGGAGACAGTGAGCTCCATGAGAGCAGGATGTCCTATCTTTTTCATTTCTCTGTCTGCTCATTTGTATTAGTTTCCTAGGGTTGCCAAAATATTGTAACACAACTGGGTGGCTGAAACAACAGAAATGTCTCACAGTTCTGGAGGCTAGAAGTCTGGGATCAAGGTGTGGGCAGGGCCATGCTCCCCTGAAGGCACAAAGGGAGGATCTGTTCCAGGCCTCTCTCCTAGCTTCTGGTAGTTTCTTGGCTTGTGACAGCAGAACACTAATCTTCACATGGCGTTCTCCCTGTGTGCCTGGTCTCTGTGTCCAAATTTCCCTTTTATAAGGAGCCAGTCACTTTGGATTAGGGCCCTCCCAAATGACCTCATCTTAACTTGATCACATGCAAATACCCTATTTTCAAATAAGGTCGCATTCACAGGGACTGGGATTAGGACTGAAACATATTGGAAGGGACACAATTCAACCCATAACACCATGCATCCAGCAAAGTGTCTTGCAGTTATCAATGCTCAGTGAAGGTTTGTTAAAAGACCTTGCGGGGGCCCCCCCTGCCCCCCCGCCATGAGACCTGGCCTCCAGCCAGCGTGTTAGAGACCCTCCACCCATGGGCAGGGGTGAGGTGGATAAGCATTGTCTGGTGGTCACATCACTCCCTGTGAAATCTCTACAGGGCTGGTGGGTGGAGAGGAGCTGTAGAAAATGCAGGTCATCTTCTCTTAGAAAACAGTATTTTCTCCCAGGAAGGGTATAATGTCCTGGGGCTCATCTGTAGATAAGAAGAAAGGGATTTGGGCTGGCTGCTTTTATGGCAGTGGTGTCAGGCCAAGAGGTTGTAAACATGCCATCCTCTGGAATGTGTCTGCCTGCTTCGCTTGGCAGATTCCTCAAGGACTGGATGAGCTCCAGCCAATGTCCGAGTCTCTGCATCCTTACTTAGGGCCCATGAGACTGTCCTGCTGTCCACAGCCTACTCCTCGGTGCCTTCTTGCCCCGCCCTTGTCAGGCCTCAGGGAAGAATGATTTTATTCTATTTTTTAAATTTTACACACATAGTAGATTGAGCACTTCTTATATGTTTGGCACTTTATGTGTCTTGTGTCATTCAATCTTTGCCATAATACCATGACGCAAAGTTTTTATTTAATTGCAGGATGTATCATATATAAAAATGAATAAATTTTATCTGTAGAAATTTTTAAATAATAATGAAATGTGTGACCACTGCCCAGAATAAGGAACAGAACATTACCAGTATCTCAGAGGTTTCTGTGGACCTCTCTCCAGCTAAACTGCCTTCTCTCCTTGCAAGAGAAATGTCGTCTAAATTTTGTATTAATCACAGCCCTGCTTTTCTTTATAATTTACCAACTACGTATGCATCTCTTAGGGTATAATACTTGGTTTTGCCAATTTTTGTTCTTTATATAAATGGAATCATGCCATCTGTAGTCTTAGTAGCTTATTTTATTTTTTTATTACTTTTGTTAACATCATTATGTTTTTTGAGATTCATCCATATTGATACATGTTCTAGTAGTTCAATCATTTTCTCCACTATGTAATTTTCCATTGTATAAGTAAACCACAATCTATCTATTCTACTCTTTACAGACATTTGGAGTATTACCAATCGGAGCTATCATGAGTAATGCTACTAGGACATTCTTCTATGTGTCTTTTTGTTTTGGCTGCCTTGGGTCTTCGTTGCTGTGCGTGGGCTTTCTCTACTTGTGGCGAGCAAGGGTTACTCTTTGTTGCGGTGCATGGCTTCTCATTGTGGTGGCTTCTCTTGTTGCAGAGCACGGGCTCTAGGCGCTTGGGCTTCAGTAGTTGCAGTGTGCAAGCTCAGTAATTGCAGCTCGCAGGCCCTAGGGCACACAGGCTTCAGTAGTTGTGGCACGCAGGCTCAGTAGTTGTGGCTCACGGGCTCTAGAGCACAGGCTCAGCAGTTGTGGAGCATGGGCCTAGTTGCTCCGCGACATGTGAGATCTTCCTGGACAATGGATCGAACCCTGCATTGGCAGGCAGATTCTTAACCACTGCGCCACCAGGGAAGTCCCCTTCTATGTGTCTTTTAATGCACATAGGTGGAGTTTCTCTCGGCTACATACTCAGAAGTATAATGGATGGTTTCAGGATATGCACATTTTAACTTTACCAGGTAATGCCAAAGTATTTTTTAAATGCTTACACCAAGTTACATTCTGCTAACAGTGGATTAGAGGTCTCATTAATCCATGGGCTTGCCATCTGGATTTATCAGAACTAAAATTTTCACCCATCCAGTGAGTAGGAAATTGTAATTTTAATGTATATATTTCCTTGATTACCAAAAAAGGATGAGCATAGTGAAGTTGAGGCACTTCTCATGAAATGCCTATTTTTGTCTGTTTTTTCTATTGGACTGTCTTTTTCTTATTGATAGTAGGAATTTTTCACGTATTCTGGATACTAGTCCTTTTTTTAACTGACTTATTTATTTATTTATTTATTTTGGCTGCATTGGGTCTTCTTTGTTGCACATGGACTTTCTTTAGTTGTGGCTCACAGGCTGTAGAGCGCAGGCTCAGGGTCCGTGGCCCACAGGATTAGTTGCTCCGCAGCATGTGGGATCTTCCCAGACCAGAGCTTGAACCCATCTCCCCTACAATGGCAGGTGGATTCTTAAACACTGCGCCACCAGGGAAGCCCTGGATACTAGCTCTTTTTGATATTTGATTTTATGTGTTGAAATACCTTCTTCATCTTTATTACTTCTTTTTACTCTCTACATGGTGTCTTTTGACAGACATTTAATAGAATTGAATTTTTCAGTTTTTCTTTATGGTTTATGTTTTCATATTTTGGCTTAGAAAAATCCTCCTTTACCCTTAGAATATCATAAAAATATTCTCCTAATTTGCCTTCTAAAAGTTTTATACCTTTGCCTTTCATATTTAAGTCTTTATTCCATTTGAACTTGATGTTTGCGTGCAGGGTAAGTTGGGATCTGATTTCAGGTTCTTCCATATGGATAACCAATTGTCCCAGCACCACTTGTCACCTCCATGCTATCCACAATGGCTACCTTGTCTTATTTCAAGTTTCCATATATACATGTTTGTTTGGGGCCCTCTATTCTCTTCCACTGCCCTGTTGATCTGTTCCTGTACAAATACCACATTGATTTAATTCCTGTAGCTTTATCAGGTCTTGCTATTTATCTGGTAGGGCAAATTCCCTAGCATTTCTTCTTCCAGAGACTATTGGCTATTCTAGGCTTTCTGCTCTTCCAGAAAAATTCTAGTATCATTTTGTCAAGTTCCAGGAAAACCTCTGAGAGAATATTGACTGGATTTCTATTGAATCTCTGTATTTATTGATTTGTAAGCTACTGAAGCTTCCTGTTGAAAAATCTGCTGTATGGCTACATTTATTTAGGTCTTCTTTAATCTCCTTCAATAAAGTTCTATAACTTTCTCCACAAAGCACTTTCACATTTTCTTCTTAGATTTGTTCCTACATAATTTTGGTGTTTCCATAAATTATTATTAAATACATTTTTTTTTACTGAGCATGAATGACATATTGAAGTGATTGACTGTTCTAGTAAAATATTGAATAACTAATCGGCCTCCCTTTTTGGATCTTAAATAGAATGTTTTCAGTGTTTTAATGTTTTCCTTAAAAATTATAATATTTTCTGTAAAGATTTTTATGGACACCATTTTCCAGGTTAGATAAATCTCCTTTTTATTTGTTTTTTTTTTAATCATGAATTGGTGTTAAATTTTATCAAATGCCTTTTTCTGAGTCATATGAGCCTAGCAGCTCTTTTTTTGTTTTGTTTTTGTGTGTGGAAAGATTTTAAATTATTAATTCATTTTTAAAAACCATTATAGAACTATTAAGATTTTCTACTGTTTGAGTCAGTTTTTCTGTTATGTTTTTCTAGGATTCAATCCATTTCATCTAAGTTTTCAAATTTATTGGTAGAAAGTTGTTCATCATGCCGTCTTTTTATCTAGGAAATCTTTTCATAACTGAAGTTTTGTTTCTGCTCTTTTTTTTCCCCTCATTCATAGTGTCCTGTTTTCCTAGTGTGTTTTTTGGGGTTTTATATTATTGTGAGCTGCTCATTTTCCTTGTAACTTGATCTGAAAAAATTATTTAAGTCTTGGGCTGAAGGTGAGTTCCTCTTCAGAAGATTCAAATTGCTTCTGCCAGTCTCCTGGGGGGTACTAGTCTGGTACCATCTGAAGTTGAATTCTTCACTTAAAGTTGTTTTTGACCCTAAAGGTGCACGAATTCAGCCTGATACATCCTTATGAAGGCTCCGTTGTGATTATATAATCTGCGGGGGAGGAGCTGTTTAGTCCCTTCATCCAGTAACCAGGTCAGTGCAGGCAGGTCCCCTTGCGCTCTCTCTCTGTGTGGCAGCTCGTGCTAGAGTGTCTTATTCAATCTCCAATTTGGACAAGTAGGCTTTATCTCCTACTTCTTGAGTCCTGTACATCCATCAGAGTAGAAGTTCCCTGGCCCAGGCAGAAAACCTTAGGGTAAAAATCTCCTTGTTTCCCAGTGATTTCTGGATTCCTGCTCTTACTTCCCTTTTGGGATTCACAGATTCTTTACTCAAGACACTTTAACAGTATGCTTTAAAAAAAAAAAAAAAAAGACACTTTTTCTTTTCTTCTTCCATTTTAGTTGCTTTAGTTGGAAGTGTCATTCAGTGTATCTAATCTGTTATACTGCCAGAAACTGAAACCCAGGTAATCTTTTCCAGATGAGTAAAATGAGGTTTAATAAAGCTATATCCAAGTCCAAAAGCCAGTACATGAGTAGTGCTGACACCTGGAAAGAACTGCAGGTAGTCTGACCTCTCACACAGCACTCTAGCTGGTGGACAGGTGCAGGGGATTTGATTTAAAGCCAGAGACTCTTAAGCAAAAGGTCCCAGGTAGGTGTCTGTATCCCCTGGGAAGTAGAAGTTGATATTGTGTTATGGGGAGAGTGGCTGCTTCCCTTTGTGGTTCCCTCTTCCATGTCATCTGCCCTTTAATACCATCTTCACTCCTGAATCTGGCAATTCTGTACAATGTATAAGGTAGGAAGAGGCAGGGATACGGACCTCCACAGAATCAGCCAAGGTCAGAACTGTGACTTAGAAGTCATCCCTTAATTCCTTCATTTAACTAATGTTTATTGAATACTGTGCTATTCCTGGGGGATTCACCAAAAACAAGACCCAATATTTGTATTTATGTAGCTTACAGCTGGTGGAGGAGACAGAGGAATGGAGCAGGCTCTCTAAAGGTACCATAATTGCTGCAAAGGGGTAAACACTGGATGCTGTGGCAGCACTAACAATCAGGGGGTCAAGGAGTGCTTCCTGGAAGAAGTTACGTCTAAGCTGAGACCTGAGGGCAAGAGGGGATTAGCCAGGCAGAGAGAGGAGGAGGCCACAGTATTCCATACACAAAAATCCTGGGCATAGGAGCTGAGGTGAGGAGTGGCAAGAGGCAAGCCTGGAAGGTGCACAGGGGCAGATGGGGGAAGGGTCTTGTCTGTTGCCTTAAGAAGTTTAGACTTTGGAGGGAAATAGGGAGTTATGGAGGGTTTTAAAGAGAGTTCATTTAGAACAATTGCTCTGGCTCCATTATAGGGAATGGAGTGCAGGGAGAAATGACATCATGGTGGCCTTTGAGGACTGAGACATACTTAGGATTTAGGGCTTCGAAGCCAGACTACCTGGGTTCCAATCCTAGTTCCATCACTTTTTAGCTGTGTGCCCTCAGGCAAATTACTTAATCGCTTTTGCCTCAATTTCCTCATCTGTAAAGCAACAGTATGACAGCATCCACCTTATAAATTTGTTGTGAGCCTTGATGGAAATACAGGTATAGTACTTTTGACAATACCTAACATATATTGAGGGCTTAATCTTACTGTTTGAATGGATAGGACTTAGTGGGTGATTGAAAGGAAATGGAGGAAAGAAGAGTCAAAGATGGTTGATGGGGGTTGAAGCGATAAGGAACTCAGGGAAGCCGCCAGTGGGGCATTCGTATCTAGTCCACAGCTGAATGTCCTTACTTCCTGTTCTTGCGTATCCCTGAAGGCTAGCACATGAAGAGCTGGGAAGAATGATTCAGTCCCTGCTTTGGAGGAGCTGACGAAACAAAAGGGTGAGTGTTTGGCTAGAATAATTCACAGGATGCACAGGGACGGCTCCTACCTAAGCTCAGGTGAGCGGGGGAGACATCCCAGGAAGATATTGAGCGGTGTTGTGAAGGAAAAGTCGGAGCTACTCGGTGATGGGGAGGAGGGGGAGGACGAAGGCAGGGGCTGTGCCGGGGAGAAGGGGAAAACGTGCAAACGCAGAGCAGCAAGAGACAGAAGGGAATGAAAGCTGGGGAGGGCAACAGTGGAGATAAAACAAGGCAAAGGCAGGGTTCTGACCCAACGAATAGCGCGATGGAGTCTTTCTCAACTCCTTCTTCTCAACACCTACCATGAGAACTGACTTTTCTTTTTTCTTCCTTTATTTTTTCCAGGAAATGCTGACATCTTAAAATGTCTCCAACATGCAAAATGCCCTTGCCCCACTGCTTGCACTTATGAAAACAGTTCATAGCGAAGCTGTTTAATCAATGCGGTAGGTCGTGACACAGTGTCTTTTGTGGGCCTGGGCTCCTCTGTAATTCTGCATCAAAAGGGTTGCTCCAGGGAATGGGGTTGAGGCCTGGCTACCTTTCCTCTGTGGGACGCCCAGAGCACATGACAGACTTTAATGGTAATGAGAAAGCTTCTCTGCTCCTCTTCACGTGTCAAGTCTGTGGCACAGAGCCAGCTAGCACCCTGGACCTCGCTCACCGTCAGACTCTCAATATGATGTGTTCTTTCCACTTTCAAGGCCCACCCCAAATTTAAGCCAGAAATGTAGCTGCAGGCCAACACTGACAGAACACCCTCATGATTTTCCAACATCAGGGGCCCAGGTGTGCAGGTCATGACTCTTCATGCCCTTCCCCCTCACTCTTCAGACCTCAGTAACTATAAACGGACTGCAGCAGCCCCATCAGGCAGCCTCCCCTGAATTCAGCCCGATGAGTCATGGGCTGCTGATTCCACCTCCCCAGTGAAATTTCCTGAAATCCGGCACATTGGTATGTGTCTATAAAGTTGGGCTACCGGGGGTGATGGTCAGTGCCAGTCATGTCACTTCCTGGAGGATTCCTCACTCCCAGCACCATGGGCTCGTTCAATACTGGGGAGCAAGACCTGGATTCAAATCCTGGTTCAGCCACTTACTCAGACAAGCTGTGCCTCTCTGTCCTCACCAAGAATATCCCCTGTAAAATGGGGATGATAATAACTACTTGGAAGCGTTGTTGAAAGCATTAGAAACAATTATATAAAGAGCCTAGCATGGAGTAAGTATTCAGAAACCGACACCCACTGTTAATAATAACATTTTGTAGGATTTGAGCTTCAGAATGTTAGACTGCATGCTTTTGGAGTTTCTGAGAGCAAAGCTAGGCTTCGGGGCTGAAATGCAGTTTACCACCAGGCCAGAAAATGAGGGCAAGCTGGTGGTGGGAGGTGATCAAAGCCTAGACTCCAGGGAGTCTCCTGATTCTCAGCCCGTCCCCAGAGGACCACAGGGGCTAAAATGGCACCTTTTTCATGGTTCACCCCTTCTTTGGGCAGAGGCACAGACTCTCCAGCTTCGGGGAACCCTTCTGTCTTCTACATGAACCACTTTCACAATTTCCCCTTGTAAAACATATAATTTCACAATTAGCACTTCCCAGTCACCATCTCCAATGGCTCTACACCCCCCTTGGGAACTCTGATGTGATGAAATCTTTACTATGCCCCCCCACACCCCCACATTGCCACCACGCCCCCCCCAGCAGAGCTGGCCAAGAAGGGCGCAGAAGGAGGCTGTCCCCTCATCTCTAGCGGGTCATTTCCTCACTCACTGCAGGTTGGTATCTCAATCCAGCTGCACTCTTTGTTCTGGAATCACTCCAGACAGGCAGGGTCAGACGTAAAGTGCACACAGTTCACCTCTCAGGCCTACAAGCTTAAAATCCCCTCCACAGTCATGCCTGAACTGTAGGAGTGCCAGGAGAAAACAGGACGCTGCAAGGCTCCTCAGGATAATCCTTTGGGATTTGAGCAATCTTCCCAGCCAGACGTTACAATGTGCTAACACCCTTGTGAGTCATGAACTAACTCATGGTCAATTCTGTTTGCAGAACAGGATGAATAATTGAGAGTAACTGGGTGTTTGCCTGAATCTGGGCCTAACCCAGTATTTATTCTGTTTTCCTCTCTCTTTTTGCCTAAAACAAACATGTCTAGTTTCCCATCTTCCTCCACATTCCCTGCCTAATCCTTCACTGGCTCTTAGAGGAAAGTCCAAAGCCTCTAACACAATCTAAAGACGCTACAGGATGGCCCTGCCTACTTCTCTGGCATCTCTATGCTGGATGTGAGGGCAGCCACATCCTTGGGGGGTATGCACCTGAAAGCCATGCACTTAATTTTCTTTTCTTGTGTGATAATTTTAGACTTTCAGACAAGTTGCAAAAATAAAATAGAAAATTCCTCCATTTCTTTAACCCAACTTCCTTAATAGTTTATATAACCACATAAACCGTCTTATATAACCATATCCGATGATCAAAACCAGGAAAATAACATTGGTACAATAGTACTAGTAGTATTGGTACAATAGTATTGTACCAATAGTATTCCTGGTACCAATACTACTAACTAAACCATAGTCTACATCTGAATTTCAACAGTTTTCCTACTGATATCCTTCTGCTCCAGTATACAATTTGGGATCCCACATTGTATTTAGTTGTCATGACTTGTTAGTTTCCTTTAATCTGTGACAGTTTCTCAGTCATTCATTGTCTTTCACTTTTGAAGAGTACTGGTCAGTTATTTTGCAGAATGTCTCTCAGTTTGGATTTGTCTGATGTTTTCTCATGGTTAGACTGAGATTATGTATTTTTGGCAAAAATGCCACAGAAGTGATGTCGTACTCTTCTCAGTGCATCATATCAAGGGGTATGTGATGTCGCTATGTCGTTACTGCTGATATCAACCTTGAGTACTGACTAGAATTATCTTCTTCATGCTTAGCGTCTAAGCATAGTGTTCCTCTTCTCTATCCTAATCCCTTTGGCGAACTCATCCTTTCTCACTCGTTTGAGTATCCTCTATCTACACCCCAAACATAAACAAATTTATATGTTTATTTTGGATCTCTCCTTTAAACTTTAACCCATATGTCCAACAGCCTACTCACGCTTTCAAGTTGGTTATCTAATAAGGATCTCAAACCTAATATTCAAAATCAAACTCCTTAATCTCCAGTAGTCTTCTACATCTTAGTGAGTGGCAATGCATCTTTTTAATAGCTCAAGCCAAAAATCTTGGAGTTATCCTTCACTCCTCTCTTCTTGCTCACTACACCCAAGCCGTAAGATAATGCTGCTGGTTCTGTATTAAAAATCTGTCCAGGTTCTAAGCACTTCTCATCACCTTCTCAGCTACTGCCCTGAAGTAAGTCACCTCCACCACCTTCCACTTGGATTACTGTACTGTCACCCACCTGATCTCCTTGATGTTGGTCTTGTCCTCCTAGAGTCTTTTCTCTATATAGAAGTAGACTTTCAAAAATGTAGGTCAGACCATGTAATTCCTCTGCTCAGAACCCTCCAATAGCATCCCGTATCACTCAGTTGAAAGGTAAAATCCTTTTCTGGTGACCTACATTGGCTACCTTCTCCAATCACACCTCTGACTTCATCTCCTACTGCTATCCCCCATGCTTTTCCTTGAAAATCATCAAGTTTTTCCCAGTTCAAGGTCACATTTGTTCATGATTTCAGTCCTCTTTTTCAGCGATCCCTCACTCAGCAAGTGACAGCTCAACCGATCCAGCTGCAAAAATTAGAGCTTCACAGTCATCCTTGATGATCTCACTTGAGTCCAATCTATCATCAAACCCTGTGGGTTTTTCCCCCACATAGACAATGCTCCAACCTGTCTATTTCTCATCTCCACTGCTAAGTAATCTCTCCTTCCTGAGCTCTTTGCCCACTGCCAATTAATTCTCCCCACTGCAGCCCAAGTGGTCTTTTCAAAATGCAAATCCAATCAAATCACAGCCTGCTCAAAGGCTCCCCAATGGCTTCCCACTGCTGGTCGACAGAGACCACTATTCTTAACACAGCTTACATATCCCTCTTCCTGTGGCCCTCACTCTCCTGTTCCAGCCACAATGACCTTTTCTCCATTCCTCCAATGGCACCACGCTTCCCCCTGCCATGGCCTGCTACTCTGTTTGGAAAACACGCCCCAGCCCAACCTGCCCCCACTCCACAGCCCACTCCTTTGCCTAGTTGAGACCTATACCTACACATGCTCACACAGCAACCTAATCATCATTTCCTCAGAGGAGCCTTCCTGACCCCTCAGTTGAGATGAGGTTCCTTAGTTTTATATGTACTATCAAAGAATCTTCCTCCTTTCCTACAGAATGCTCACACTAATTTATAATTGTATATCGAGTACTGGAATTCTTTGTCAAGTATCTCTCTCCCTCATTAGGCTATAAATCTTATTATAGCAGGGAGCGAAGTGCTTGACACACAGTTGGCACTCAATAAATACTTGTTGAACGAATGGATAAATTGATGGACTGATGAAAATAAAACCATGCTTTTGAAAGACAGATCTGGCAAATCAATTAACAGATGGAAAAGAAAGGGAAGGGAAGTTCTGTATAATTAGGAGGCCATTACAGTAACACAGGCCAAAAAAGAGGAACAAAATCCTAAAGTAGGATTTTGCATGCAGAATGGAAAGTAACTCTCTTGGGGGGCTGTGTTGTGCTGACACACGAGGTCACCCACAAACATCCAGCAACATTGTGCTCAGGCTCAGTGCCCACAGTTCACCCCAAACTTGCATGGAGGATCAGCTAACGTCTGGCACGCTCTGGCGTCTCAGCACTGAGGGAAGTTCCATGGCAAGGGCAAAAGGCACTTTCTAGGACATCTTGTCTCTTAAAAAGACAAAGCCATTTGAATGGCAAAGAAATTCCAGTACCCTTTTGCCATCCTCTGGACCCTGGGGCTTCATAAATAGCCTGGCTTCTGTGTTTTTTAATAGCCTCTGATGTATTTGATTACATTTCCAATTCAAATGGTTCCATTACTACAAGAAGCAACTTCATTACCAGGAGGGCCCAGAGCCCAGACTATACTAGCTCCCCGTCATATAATTTAGCCTCAGTCATACCTCAGACAATATTTATACAAGGTCACTTCTTCAAACCACGTCTAGCCTCCCCAAATGACAATATTATTTATGCCAAATGCTTCTCCTAAGGGATGGAAAACTGCCAACTCTGGTTTAATAGGCTATACGGACAGGCTAGAAAAACATCATTTGTAGCACACACAGTTTATGCATTTCGTATATAACTAGGAGTACAGACTGATCATTGGAATCACGGCCGAAAGCTGGCCCCAGGGGAAAAAAAAAAAAGCCACAAAAGCAATAAGTTTGGATCTTTCCTCCCTGATATTAGTTTTGGAAGCCCAAGGTTTAGCCAGAACTATGAATGCACAAGAGAGAGCTGCCTCAGACCTCAGTGGCTACCTAAACATCCAAAATAGGGGGAAAACCCTGCAAAAGAAAATTTAACTTGGGTGTGTGTGCCCAGCGGCCAGCCTCCTGTGGTTGCAAATTAATGTGACCATCCAGTGGAACAAGCAGCCCAGGGGCATTTGGTAACAAAGAACAGTCTAACCTATGATGTTAATTTACCAAATCATTCACATCCCACAATCTGGAATAGAAATCAGCGGCCAAAAAAATGCCTCCTGTACACCTCAGTCAAAACACCTATAAAAATCTAGATACCAGGAGGCAAAGTCTGGAACATAAACTACTTCATCCTGTTGCCAATGAGTTATTAAAGTACAGAATGATGGAGCTGCCAGCAGTGTCTGGGCTGCTCTTGTTTCCAAGCTCCATTCTTGGTGGTGTCTTTAATAAGACACTTGGTCAAAATATATTGATGACAACTCCTTTCTCTTAAAATTTAGTGAAGTATACAAGTCATACATTCCACTTAATCCATTATGGGCCTCTGGAATTTTAAAATCTCTCTAGTAGAGAATTAACAAACTTCAGGATGCTGAACTTTCACATAAAGTGAAAATATCTGTCCAGATTTGCATGATTTATTGATGATAAATATCACTAATATACAATTTATACATTATTGTCCTTTGAAGAAATGTTTACTACTCCTACATAAAAATACTGTATCTAAATTTTAGGAAACAAAAATGTCAGATTATAAAGGGGTTTCAGAAATTCAAAATTATTCCTTTGTATTGATCACATTGGAATGTTTCTTTGTTTTTTTTTTTTTGTTTTTTTTTTTTTTTTTTTTTTTTTTTTTTGTTTTTTTTGCGGTACGCGGTCCTCTTACTGCTGTGGCCTCTCCCGTTGCGGAGCACAGGCTCTGGACGTGCAGGCCCAGCGGCCATGGCTCACGGGTCCAGCCGCTCTGTGGCATGTGGGACCCTCCTGGACTGGGACACAAACCCGTGTCCCCTGCATCAGCAGGCGGACACTCAACCACTGTACCACCAGGGAAGCCCTGGTTCTTTGTTTCCAATATTTAGTAGTACTTGATATCATTATCATGATTTATTAATAATAATAGAATTCACCCTTTATGATGAGCACAGCCTCAGCCAAGCAATTCCATGCCCAGAAATTATTCCAGGACAATAATTAGAGATGTGTGCAAAGATGTGTGTGCAAAGACTATCATCACAGAATTATTTATTATCAGTAGTAAATATACAACAATAGAGGACTGGTTAAAACAAATTAGCCATATGATGGAATACTATATAATCATTAAAAATATAATACAAAGCAGGAGGCATAACCCTCACAGACTTCAGACAATACTACAAAGCTACAGTAATCAAAACAGCATGGTATTGGCACAAAAACAGACATATGGATCAATGGAACAGAATAGAGAAGCCCAGAAATAAACCCACACACCTACCATCAATTAATCTTAAACAAAGGAGGCAAGAATATAAACTGGGAAAAAATCTCTTCAGCAAGTGGTGCTGGGAAAGTTGGACAGCTGCATGTAAATCAATGAAGTTAGAACACACTCTCACACCATGCACAAAAATAAACTCAAAATGGCTTAAAGATTAAAATATAAGACAAGACACCATAAAACTCCTAGAAGAGATCATAGAAAAAACATTCTCTGACATAAATCATACCAATGTTTTGTTAGATCAGTGTCCCAAGGCAATAGAAATAAAAGCAAAAATAAACAAATGGGACCTAATCAAACTTACAAGCTTTTGCACAGCAAAGGAAACCATAAGCAAAATGAAAAGACAACCTATGGAATGGGAGAAAATATTTACAAACAATGCAATCGACAAAGGCTTAATTTCCAAAATATCCAAACAGCTCATACAACTCAACAACAACAACAGAAAACCACATAACCCAATCAAAAAATGGGCATAAGACCTAAATAGATATTTCTCCAAAGAAGACATACAAATGGCCCACAGGCACATGAAAAGATGCTCAATATTGCTAATTATTAGAGAAATGCAAATCAAAACTACAATGAGGTATCACCTCACACCAGTCAGAATGACCATCAAAAAGTCTACAAAAAACAAATGCTGGAGAAGATGTGGAGAAAAGGGAACCTCCTACACTGTTGGTGGGAATGTAAGTTGGTGCAGCCACTATGGAAAACAGTATGGAGGTTCCCCCGAAAACTAAAAATAGAATTACCATATAATCCAACAATCCTACTCCTGGGCATATATCTGGACAAAATCATAATTCAAAAAGATACATGCATCCCTATGTTCATAGCAGCACTATTCACAATAGCCAAGACATGGAAGCAACCTAAATGTCCATCAACAGAAGAATGGATAAAGAAGATGTGGTACATATATACAATGGAATACTACTCAGCCATAAAGAAGAATGAAATAATGCCATTTGCAGCAACATGGATGGACTTAGAGATTATCATACTAAGTGAAGTAAGTCAGACATAGAAAGACAAATATCATGTGATATCACTTATATGTAGAAACTAAAATATGGAAATAATGAACCTACCTACAAGACAGAAACAGACTCACAGACATAAAGCCAAGTGGGGAGAGGGGTGGGGGAAGGATAGACTGGGAGTTTGGGGTTAGTAGATGCAAGCTATTACATATAGAATGGATAAACAACAAGGTCCTACTGTACAGTATAGAGAACTATAATCAATATCCTGGGATAAACCATAATGGAAAAGAACATATATATGTGTGTATAACTAAGTCACTTTGCTGTACAGCAGAAATTAACACAACATTGTAAATCAACTATACTTCAATTAAAAACAATTATTTTAAGTCATTTTATAGAAAAATATCTACCCAGAGGAGAAAGTTCATAGTACACTAAGTGAAAAAGGAGATAACAAAGCAATATATACCAAATGTATGTCCAGACGGAATAATATCAAAATATTAACCCATGCAGGACAGTCCTGGAGACTCCCCAAAACAGTGTGGGTAGGGTTTTAGAAGGAGGCTAAGGAAGTGACACTGATGTGACTTCATTTATACCTGCAGGCAGATGAGACTTGGGAACATTTGGACAATAAGAATTTTTACTTACACTTTTATTATGGAAGTAATTTGCTTCCTACCTGTCACCATCCAAGTGAAGAAAGGATAGCATGGGCATTTTTCACTGTTCCTAGCCCAGTGGTGGTTTGGGCAGGGCCTGTGTAAGACTCCATCTGGTCCTCTGTCTGAATCTCTTTCCTTAAGTCAAGAGCAAGAAACCTGATTTCAGTCTCACACAGTGAGATCCCTGTGTCCTCAACAATAAAGTGTTGCCATATGGTTCATAACATTACAACACTCATGGGTAACCCCTGAAACCGTCTTCATGTCCACATGATCCCAGAGCACAAAGATTTATTAGGATATTGTAAATAAAACTTGGATAAACAGAAGCATGAAATGGGAGACCCCACAGGCTAGGGAAAAAAAGAAGTTAGAAAAATAGACCTGCTTCATCAGCCTTTCTGGCAAAAAGATATGGCCCATGATTTATTAAAACAGGAGCTTTTTCAAGGCATGATTATAGGCAAGAGAAAAAGCTTTTGCTTAAGAGTGTCTCTGCATGCATCTGCTGGACTTTTCTATTTGAACATCCTGTGGGCTTGATACATTTGAAGCAGAGATCACTCAGTTTTTTTCTTAGCGTCACTGTTTGGATGGCACCTGAGCAGAGGTAACAGGCAAAGCAATGGAGGTGACTAAGATCTCTGCAGTCAGCAGCATCATAAGATCGGGGAAGAGGACTAAGGAGAGACCCTTGGGATAGGCCCACATTTGAGGGAGAGGAAGAAAGAAGTAAATACAAAGGTACCATCCAAGAAGACAGAGTATGAGTCTCCTCTGTATCAAACTATGTAAACATCCTTTGCCTTAAGGTGGAAATTTTTAGTCAAAAATATGGTTTGAAGGCAGCAGTTTTGTTTTGTTTGATGCAAATGGATCTTTGCCTGGGGCTAAATTAATCCAGATGTATCAGATAAAACAAAGCAAAATTATACTTAAATATTTCCAAGAGCTCAACTATTTTATTCTTCTGGAAAAAAATTAAAAATAAATAAAGGTTTTCAGGGAGTAAGTGAATAATTACAAGCATATAATCCTGATCCAAAATGTTGAATGTATCAAGAAAAGTTTGCATATGGGTAGACCGTGAAAGGGTCCTACTGGTTTTACAGACCACAGATTCTCCTCCTTAAAGGTTAAACTGACATTTTTGCTTGAACATATTACTAAATGGCGTGGGCTAATGAGGGCTCACTTTTGTTTCCCAGCCTAAGTATTGCCTGGCTCCCTCTGCTCGGAAATAACCAACCACAGGGCTCTCTCACTCAATAGCAATGCTGAGAGCATCCTCCAAGACTGGAAGGTAGAAAACTTGCCTCTGTGGTTCCCGAGGCTGGGATCAGACTAGAGCAATTGTGCAGTGAATCTGGCCCACCTTGGGGACTTTGGCTCTCAAATGGCAAGGCAGTGCAGACTAAACTAGAGGTTATTTTACAAGGACCATCAAAATCCTCATTTGCATGTGTGACATTCCTGTGGAGAGGCTGATTTTGAATCAAGCTGCCGGGGCCAGATTACAAACTGAGTCTGCTAGTGAGAGTATGAATAGCATCAGCTGGACCTCAGTCCCTCCCAGTCAGCCTTTCCCTTCTCTGGCCCAAATCATTAGCCAATTGAGTTTAAATACAAGTGACCCCAACACCTGCCATTCAACTTCCAGCTAACCGGAAGACATCAAGTTTTCTTAGAACAAATGGTCATCAGCAGCCAGCACTACAATAATGACGTCCATTGCGCTAAGTGCTTTTCTTGCATCGTCTCCTTAGATCCTCATAGCAGCCCTATGGAGTTTGATATTACTGTCATGTTACCATTTTTCAGGGAAGAAAACAAAAGCTTAGAGAGACTAAGGTTAACTCATCCCAGGTCACACAGGTAGAAAGAAATAGATCTGAATGCAGAGAGTTTAACTTCCACATCTCTGCTTTTCACCCTTTTTGACTGATGCCATATTGCTTCCTTATGCTAGGGTGGCTTCAATTGACAATAGCAGCAATGAACACCGAGATCAAAACAAAAAGGCTGTGTGATATAAAACAAACCATAAAGTTTGATTAGAACTTGTGTCATTTTTCGTCACACAGAGCCGTGTGAATCATAGGGAGCCCTCCCACTTGCAGACGGTGATTCTAGTTCTTTAAAAATCTGGACATCAGATGGAGGATCCAGATGGAGGATCTTCTCCACACCTCTATCTCCCAGTAGCAATAACTCTGTAGATCTGCAGTTTTTCTCTCTAAGGCAGCTCTGAGACTCAGAGCTTTCTCCATAGAGGCTTGGGAGAAAAGAAAGCAACCCATAAACAAGGTCCCAAACTGGAGCTGTCGGGGGCAGGTGCCCATAGCGTTGCAGTTGTACAGACTACTCCCCAACCCCTCTTGCAGGGTACAGTGCTGGGGATCACGAGGAAAATGGGGCCGCTTATTCTTCAGCTCAGAGATTTTTCTGAATCATCAGGACACCCTTGGTCTTGAGGACACAAGTTCCTGACGTCCCTTCCAGGGAAGAACACAGCCCAGCAGTTACAAACTTCTCAGCTCTCAGTCACTCCAGAACATCTTCCACATATGGAGGGGGTGTCCTATACTCATCACCTGGACAGCAGTCTGGCAAACACTGGCCAAAGTGATATACAACATCTGGATAACTGTTTCCAGATGTGACCTTCCCCTGAAAGACTTGATTAAAATTTTCACACTCAGCATCTTGAAATCACTGACATATGCACAGAGAGTTTCTATCGTCTGGACCCAGAGCTGAAGCAGCAAGCCACTCCAGCAAGGTGAACCAGCAAGATGAGAGCAAGGATCCTTCGTAGGATCTCAGTAGCCTAAGAAAAAATGTAAGGCTGTTTCTACTGGGTCCACATTAAAGTCAAGCAAATGCAGCTGAGTCGGGAGGCAATAAAGTGGACTGAATGGAGCAAGGGCCTTGGAATCAGACAGATCTGCATCCAAACCTTGACTCCACCAGTTGCCAGCAGGGATTTCAGAAAGGACTTAACCTCTCAGAGCCTCAGATTTCCCCTCTGTAAAATGGGAATGCAACAATCCTCAGAGGAGGATTGTGACATGCCTGGCACAGACCAGGCACTCAATACATGGTTGTTTTTCTCTTTTTTATTATTAATTAAGTCTATAAACACAATTCACTGTTATACTTATTATAAAACTGTTAAAAAAACACGTAGGACTAGAAGTTCCCTTTTCACTCTTTACACAGAACATTAACATTTTAAAAGCATAAACAATAGTAGCAGATGTTTATAATTTGTTCTTTTGAGGAGGAGCTCAAACAATATCCCATCAAATTAAAAAAAAAAATCCCTGAATTTGTCTTATAAACAGATTCAGACCAATCCTGACCCCTGGATTAAGATGCTGTGGTGCTTCACATCTTCTGGAGCTACATCTTGATGATGCAGAGAAAAGCAAGTCCAACGAGACCTAAGATTAAGATTCCCCAGGGCTTCCCTGCTGGCGCAGTGGTTCAGAGTCTGCCTGCCGATTCAGGGGACACGGGTTCGTGCCCCGGTCTGGGAAGATCCCGCAAGCCGCGGAGCAGCTGGGCCCAGGAGCCATGGCCGCTGAGCCTGCGCATCCGGAGCCTGTGCTTGGCAACGGGAGAGGCCACAGCAGTGAGAGGCCCGCGCACCACAAAAAAAAAAAGATTCCCCAAATCTGTGAATGGGTCAAACAAAATGATCCTCATTTAATAGGTCCAGAGAGATTAAGTGATATTTTAAGTGTTAGGTTGAAGATTTAGTCCAAATGAGTAAGCTAATTTTCTTCACTTTACAGCACTTCCCCCCTTTTATTCTGAAAATCATTATCAACATAATAATGGCTATAATTTATGGAGCATTTGTAATATTCCAGGGCAGTGACAGGCACTTTTCTTACACTATTTCCATGTAATCTTCTTTACAACACGCCTGTAAAGCAGGCATAATTATCATCCCCATTTTTGGGGTGAGGAAATTGTAGCTCAAAGAAGTTAAATAGCTTACCACAAACCATGAAGCCAACCAGCAGCAGACCTGGAATTTGAACCCATCAGTCTAACTCCAAAGGCATCTGCCAACAGCTTTGAAACAACTTCACCTTGCAATGAGGTGAGCAAAAAACTAGTGAGCATAATTTTTCCTGCTCATCACCTGAAATTGTTTTGATGGTTAACCTGTGCCATCCTTGGTTACTGTGTCTTCAACCTGGGCTCTGTCCACTATTACTCATGGCTGCGACAACTCCTTTTTTTTCTGGTCCCTATTGCCAGACAGGTGTTCAGCACAATAGCTCCCTTTTCTTTCCATCTGCTTCTCCTTGCACAGTGAAGCCCCGATCCGTCACGGGCGGCTGCTCCCCACATGTGCTTTCAGCCCCATTGATGAGAAATGGCAGAAGCAGGTATTAAAGGTGGAGGTTCTGGCTTATTGCTCTGAATGTATTAAAAACCATTCCCAGACTCCACATAAAGAGTTTTACACACACACATTGCATATGATACAAGGGAGACAGAGAAGCAGACGTGGGGATAACCACAGTGAGACAAGTAACCACAACAGAAGTCTGGAGAGATGGGCCCAAGGAAAGCTACTTTCACAGACTGGGTGATGGATCGTCTCCTCAGCAGGCAGACAGACAGCTAGAGGTACTTATTTTTATAAAAAGTTGACAGAAAGAACTCCAGACATCCAGGCCTGCTCCCTTCTCATTCCTGTGTCCAGAGCTGACTCAGCTCTCTGTTTCCCTTTGCAGAATGGTGAGTTATTCCATGCACTCGTGCTAATTATCCACATCCAGCTCCTTTCTTTTCTCACACATCGCTTAAATGTCTAGTTGTCTGAGTTAGAACTGGGGTGGATGCTGAATTCCCTTCTCTAGTCCTCCCCAGTGATGAAGTTCTCATAACTAGGGTATGGTTTGTGGGGGAAACTCTTTCAATTTAAAGGCCCTTGAGATGATTATCCAAAGAATTTGTCTCACTAGGCTCTTGAAGACGATACTCACCATTTACTGAGTACACAGTTAACTGCCAGATAATTGCCAGGACTGTATCCTCTAACTCTCATAATGATCATATAAGGTCTGTATTAGCCCCACTGTACAGATCAACAGCATGTGGGACATACATAATAAATGGAAGGGAAGATAAAGCTACATGACATACTAATTTCCTTAGTGTTTCTTTAGCAACCAAGAGGCAGAGTGATGTGGTGAAAGGATATGATCCTGGGCCAGGAGACCTGAATTCTTGTCTTGACATGGAAACCAACCAGCTCTCTGATCTGGGCAAGACATTTTACCTTTGTGCACCTCTATTTAATCTAAAAAAAATGGATAAATGGACTAGGCGATTTCTATATATGTGGCCCCTTCTTCATCTAACTTTCTATGACTATTGCCTATTTTCACAGTGTAGTTAATATTAATAATGTCAGACTCTCCACGAATAAAATCCTAGAACATAGCTAGTCCATCAGCACTGGAGAAAAGCACATCTAAGCCACATCTGGATAACAAATTAAAGTAGCCATAACACTTTACCCTTTCCAGGCTAATTCACCATGCCATAGCTTTTAAAGATAAGTTGAAGCAGAACTTCAAACCCTGTGGCCTAATTACAGAGGCAGTTGTTTTACTACCTTGGATCTGAGAGGTTTCCTTACAAAAGATAGATACTTGGTATTGTAGGTAGTTATCTATTGCTGCCCAACAAACCACCCCCAAAACTCAGTAGTTGACAACAACTATTTATTCTCTCTCATGGGTCTGAGGCTTTAAGGGCTAGCTGTGTGGTTCTCTTCTGGGGTCCCTCATATAATTTCTGCTGGATGGAGGCAGAGGCTGGAGTCTTCTAAAGGCTTCTAAAGTCCTCATTCACATGTCTGGCATGTGGGCCGAAATAACTGTGGGTTTCTTGGCCATATCTCTGTCCAAGTAGCTTTTTCATGTGGCTCCCTTGGGCTTCCTCACAGCATGGTAGCCTTGGGGCAGTCAGATTTCTCTTATTATGGTTGGATTCCCCCAAGAGTGAGCATTGCAGGACAGCCAGGCAGAAGCTTATGCCTTCTTATGAACTAGCCTCACATATTCTGTATTCTATTGGTCACAGCATTCACAGATCAGACCAGATTCAAAGAAGTGGAGGCATGAATTCTACAGCTCAATGGGAGAATGGTTTGTGCATACAGGAAGGAAAGGATGGCAGTCATCTTGGGGACAAGCTAATCCACTTGGCCTATCTCTGGGCAAAATGAACTATAGTAAAGTTCAGTTAGGTTCTCAACATTTGTCTCTCTCTTACACACACACACACACACACACACACACACACACACACACACACTCTTACCCAAATAGTTCCAAATGATGCTAGTTATAGTACCATGCTTGAACACCAAAGATGACTATATAAACCTGAAGTGGGACTTACAGGTTGAATCCCATAAAGAAGAGTAGGTCACAGAAACCTCTCTTCCATTTCTCTCTGAGATAACATTAAGCTCTGTCATTGATGGGAAAGGGAAAGCAACTTACCTGGGGAAAATGTCTTCAGAAGAAATAGTAAGGGCATGTTAGTGATCTAGTCAAGTCCATCAGGATGGACATTGATATCCCAATTATCTTAAGACAAATCCAGATGTTCCCTTGAGATCATCCTTAAAGGAAGGTGAACCAGCAGGATGAAGGTGCCAGACTCTACCCCAGACATCCACACAGATAAGCAGGCCTGATGTGTGGCAGTTTTGACGGGCAGGCTTAAGAACACTAAGAAACAAACTGAGGATCTGGACAATATCACTATCAGGAAAGCATATCATAAACCTCAGAATGTGACACTGTCCCAAGAAAAACAGCAACCCAGAGGCCAGCTGAAAAACTGGAGATGCTGAAGTACAAAAGCAGGTCAGATAGGAAAGCGGTGGTGAGCAAAGCCTGGCCAGTACGTTGGAACCCAATGAGGAGGGCATAAGCACTGGAATTACAGGCCCCTAAAGGGCCAAGATGATCTGTAAAAGAAAATACCGGCAGCTTCCGGGGAGGAAGAGAGACTTAGGGAGCCATCAAGGAAGCAGCACAGTGATCCTTCGGGTTATGGATGCCAGAGCAAAGCTAGAATTACTGTGGTTTGGAAGGTGACTCTAAAGGCCCCTGAAAGAAGCATTTCTTTCTCTTCATGACTCAGAGAAAGTCAGGAATGAATTCCCTAGACATGAAATTTAAGGAGGTTTCTGGCCTGTATCTGGAATATTTAGGAGTTGTCAGCCTTGCAATCTGATGGGCACTGCAAGAAGCTCTGTGAGTCTATGGGGCAGGGAGATAGAACAGAAAGTTATTTTCCTCTCTGGCTCTGCCTCCAGATGGGAATATGAGGCTTGTTCTTTAAATTGTAGAACTTTTAACACCAGAGGGCCCCAACGAGTCAATTATAATCCACCAGCCGACAGAGTGCACTAACTGGACCAATCTTCAGGTTACAGCGCTCAGTTAAACCCACCTCGCTGGCTCTTAAAGCACTCTCCTTCAATTCTCTGGCAAGCATAAAAATCTGCAAGTCCTTTTAATTTACAATCTCACTTCTGGGAATTGTATACAACTAAACTATCCACAAGCACGGGAAATATATGTACATGAAGATGTTCACGGCAGCATCATTTATAAGTAGAGGAACTCAGTACTTCTCGAACTGTGATGTGCATCCCTTTTAGGTTTTCTGAAAGGGCAGATTTGGTAGGTCTGGTAGGTCTGGGCAGGGTTTTCAACTCTGCATTTCTAACAAGCTCTCAGGTGATACCCTCCTACTCAGGCCACACTTTGAGTAGCAAGGGGCTTACTTTATATGTAACTTTAAAAAAAAAAAAATCAAACACTTACATGACTGAATAAATGGTAGGTACATATTCTCCCTGGAATACTGAAATGGATGTTAAAATGATATTGAAAACTAGCAACATGAAAAACTTTATAACATAACACTAAGAGAAAAACACAGGATACAAAATCATAGACATATTAGGATTGCAATTGTAAAAAAAATACATAGAAGGGACTTCCCTGGTGGCGCAGTGGTTAAGAATCCGCCTGCCAATGCAGGGGACACGAGTTCAAGCCCTGCTCCGGGAAGCTCCCACATGCCACGGAGCAACTAAACTCACAACTACTGAAGCCTGCGCTCTAGAGCCCGTGCTCCGCAACGAGAAGCCACCGCAATGAGAAGCCCGCGCACCGCAACGAAGAGTAGACCCCGCTCGCCGCAACTAGAGAAAGCCCATGTGCAGTAATGAAGACCCAATGCAGCCAAAAATAAATAAATAGAAATGAATAAATTTATTTTAAAAATATGGAGAACATTGGAAGCAAATCCAAAATTATTAACTGAGTGGTTGTTTTAGAATGTTGAGATTACGTTTTTCCCCTGGTTTTCAAATTTTCCATTATGTTGCTGTATTACTTTCATAGTCTAAAAATGCTGGTAAACTGGGAAATATCAGGTAGAGTAATCACACATCCTGTTTTGCTGGAATAGTCTCAGGTGCCTGCCTACATAACTATTAATAGGGGTCCCTTCACTCCCAGAAGCGCTTTATGGAGTTGACAAATTCTATGGTGATATTAGATCTAGGATGTGTCTGCAGGCTACTTATGTGCTTTCTCTGTTACTCCAAAGCATTTGAAAAGCTGAACTAAAATGCCTAGAGAGAGGGGGCAGGGGAGGTGGGCAGGTCTCTGCTCTGTACATTTTTTAAAATTGATTTACTTTTTAGAGCCGTTTAGGTTCACAGCAACATTGAGAGGAAGGTACAGAGATTTCCCGTGTACCCCCGTCCCCACACATGCACAGAGCCTCCCTTATTGTCAACATGTTCCACCAAAGTGGTACATTTGTTACAACTGAACCTACACTGACGCATCATAATCACTGAAAGACCACAGCTCACAGTAGGGTTCACTCTTGGTGTACCTCCTATGGGTTTGGAGAAATGTATAATGAATGACATGTATCCAGCATTATAGTTTCATACAGAGCAATTTAGTTTCACCATCCTAAAAATCCTCTTGCACATTTGTTATAGGTATATTTAGATTGTGATATATGGCCTCGATAGTACGTATATAGAAAACACCTGACACAATCATGAAAGCTAGCACAATTCTGAAACAGGGAACCGAGGAAGTCAGGTAAACCTTTCCTGTGCTTTTTAAAACTCTTGCTTTTTAGTTAGCCCTTTCTGACCTTTTCTCCTTAGTGCATACCATGAGTCATCTCATAAGATGATGTCCTACACATCTTAGGGCAGTGATTTTTCTCCTAAGATGGTAGAGTTAATGTTTGAAAATGCTGGTGATTTAATATGATTCCTTTTTGTTGCTTTTGCTAACATGTAAAATATTTAGAGCCAGACTTTTTCATTGCTGCCTTAAACCATATAATTTATTAGGTATTTTACTTTATACCTTATGATAAACCTGAAACAAACTAATGCTACCGCTTATTAGTTAAAATTTTTAAAAATTATTACTTAAGAGAAAAACTTCAAAACAATAATTGAATTAACTAAATATAAACCAAATTTGCCTACAGCAAATTCTAAGGCACATTCCAGTTTCACTGACTTGAAATTTTATTATACAGAATATGGTCTTTAAAAAGGGTGAGCCATCCATTGCAGCTTAGAAAACATAAATATAGCTTCTGTCATAATTATTTTATACAAATTGAATTTAACTTGCAATGTTATTTCTTGTCTTCTATGAGATTTATCCATTTTTTTTGTTGTTCTTACAGAAATTTATATTTCACACGCACACCGTGGTGTGAAATACTGTAAGTCCTGGGCCTAAAGTGTTTGTTGTCCTGAGTCCTTGTCTGCTAGTGATTAGGTAAGTAGGAGCCCAGAGAATGATGGTCTTTGTTCTTTTGTTCCCTCTGGTGTATACTCCATTTCACCTGTGTAGAGCTAAACTTACACCCCAAGGACAAATGACACTAGGTGGATGACAATAGGTGATTCTAATTTGAGAACAGCTATTCAGTATGGGTGTAAGTTCTGATCGGTGGTGCTTTTAGAAGCAAAAAAATAGGAGCCCATCGGGTGGATATTGGACTTCACCTTTTAGATCATTTTAAATAACAGTGAAAGAAAGACAGGAGAGAGAGGGAGGCAATAGTTTGCCATTCCAGGGAAGTAAAGAAAAACAGAGAAAAGAAAAAGACAACAGATAAAGCTGAAAAGCAATGGCTTCTTAAAGTATACATGAAAAAGGAAACAAAATACGAGTGAAATAGAGTATGAACAAACTCAAGAAAAAAAAAAGCTTCAGAAATGCTTAGGAGACAAAGTGTTACTAAAGAAAGGAAATTCTAGCTTGTGAGACTTAACTTGAAACAAGAAGATAAAAATCCTTTATACAATCAGCAAACAAAAGCAAGGAAATATAAAGTCTCAAATCCCATGGAGAGCCTGGAAGGGAAGTCAGCAAGACAATGCAGAGCATGCAGTTGAGAGGATAAATCATTTCTTTACCTCACTCTACACAAAAAGAAGATAACAGGCCAGGGTGAGACATATTTTCCAGCAGAAGCATAGGGAATTGTTGAAATGCTTTTCCCTTACCACAAAAAGCTAACAGAACACACAATTCCAATGAACAAGATTCTCACAGAAAGACAAAATCCATTTCTGTAGCAAACATAGGTGATGTCCTTGAGGATGGAAGGAAAACAGGCTGTCCCCTCTGGCACCACATGAAATATCTGTCAACTCACTGATGCAGGAAGATCAATAAGGACATTAGAATTTGTTGGAGCAGCCTCTCTTGAGGGAAGACATCAGTGTTTTCTGGAGGTGCAGTCTGAGTAATAGGAAAATTAGATCATTGTAACACTGAGACCATGAGTTTCTCACCCATAACCACAATTTTGAGAGGAAAATTAAGATTGTTTAAAATAAAGAATCAAATTTACTTAAAACATTTACTTAAATGTCTCAGCATTTACTTAAAAACAGTACACACACACACACACACACAAAGACCCTGGATTCCAAGAAGCAGAAGTCCACCAAGGTCTTACAAACGTAAGAAAAAAAGTCTGGCATGATATTGAAGCCAAACATATTTTCTCTTGGCCAAAAAGCATTTAAAGTTCATTTTTCATAATAAACACAAGTTTGGCACATATATAGAATGTTTATTTTTTTAAATGGTTGGAAAAGTAGGTAACCAAAACATACAATGTCAATGAACCATGTCCATTAATTTATCCTGGATATGAATAATCAGATATGGAGTACAGGGAAAGCAATCGTGTGAGTGACATGAGTAATTGCATAGGCGCATTCTGGTAGTTGGGTCTTAGAACCACTAGTAATTCTTGTCTCTAACAAACTGTCCTCATTGTCCACCTGCAAAATGGACTCTGTGATAACACTGCTTTTCTCTATACTGGCTTTTTGAAAATTAAAACTTCTGTTTAAACCTATTTTAAAATGCTCTGAAAAAGGTCTAAACTTTTCTGAGAAGCAGTTTTGAAGACAACAAGAGGCTTAGTAATTCAATGCAAATTAATTTATACACAAACTTGAGTTTCAATAATACAGAGAGAAGAGGAAGTGTTTTTGGTTTTGTTGTTTAATGAGTGCCTTTTCCTGAGACATGTTTCCTAGTTAGAAAAAGCCATCATGGAGTTTTCACAAGCTGTGGGGAGTCTTGCTGACATCTTGATCTTCCTCTTTTTTTCCCCCACTTGGTTTCTGATTGATTTAGAAAATTTCAATTTGTAAAGGAAAGATGCAAGAGTCGCAGATATAGGCAAATACAATTTGCACTTTCCCTAGCAAAATGCAGATTTCCCTCCCACAGTTAGGGAGCCATCTAGATCATGAAAAGAAGGCCATCTCTCGACAAATAAATAGATAGTTAAATCCTTTTGATGTGGATAAGCAGAAAGCTTAGAGAAGATTATTGATAGAGACTTTCCTGCTCTTTGAAGCACTGTGTGGAAATAGCTTTTTCCTTAAATCAAAATAATAAAAAATAAGGTTGGTAAAACAGTGGTTAAAAACAACTGAAGCTTAGGAGAATATTTAATTTGCACCTAGGTGGTTATATCTCTTTAAGAATCTGTTTAGATTGTGTGAACATACATCTTATAAAAATGTCCTTTCCATATTCTTTTTTCTTTCTTTTTTTGGATACTACTATTATTGCCAAAGAAACGGCCCTTAATTTTTCTATATGACCAATGAAAACCAAAGTTAACTATTTATATTCATAATTATTTTATGAAGGCATTTTGCCCAGCAGATGTGTTTCTGGCTAGCGAGCTGTAAATTTCTTTAAACTGCATGTTTGCCTGGTGTTTAGTTCTAAACTCCAACATATCAGCCTATTTCATTAATCATAAAAACTTTCCAAAACAAGAAAAAAACTGCTGTTATTTCAAAAGAATAAAAGGTAAGAAAAGACATATAAAGCATGGTTTCCTTGTTTTTGCTAGACTACAATTAACTTGTTATGGAAAGCGTCTGTTAAATCAGGAAATCCTGTTAGAACTCAAACTTGTTGCATTATCTGAGATGAATATACTTCTAGTCTGCAGTGAGTCTCTTTATTCAAAAGCTATTTGGAATGAAAAACCCAGTCTAGAAAATAAACCTTATGGTTTGTTTGTACTTTTAAAAGAACTAATTTGCTAGCAGGGATTTCTTCTTAGATAAACTACACTGACTTTTCAAATGCTGTTTTTCTGGAAGAACCTAGGGGTCATTTGTCTGTAACAATGAGGACTAGGCTGCCTCCAGGGGCTGTGCCTTCCATTCACTCTCGCCCAAACGTTCCAGTCAATCAGTCAATCGGAGCAGGGCCCATCCTCTGGCCCACAACCTGCCTTACACATATCACACTTAATTTTGGCCGATTTCCCCTCTTCTCTTCATCTTTGCTTGTTCTCTCATTTTTCTAAATGAAAAGCTGTAGCATATAATATGATAAATAGGTATAAATAAAATTACCTTTCAGCTTTAAAAACTGCTTCCAAAAGGTACAGGAAAACCTTCAATTATGAAATGTCAAAACATGACTGAGATTCTGACCCTTTAGCAGTTAATACACACATGTACACACACACTCACACACATATATAATAAAGTTAGAGACCCTATTCATTAGAAAGCCATTAGGAATTTACAATAATTCCGCCTGGTTGAGACTAGAGTTTATCTTTTTACTCTTTAGAAATCATTTTACATGGGTGTAATACCACAAAAGATTATAGCATTAAGTTTAAATTACAATAAAGTGTTTGGACATACTGTTTAAAGCCAAATGAATATTGTTTTCCATCCAACAAGAAATCTTGGTAACCTTTTCTTAGCAGCTAACATGAGTTTACTTTTTGATTTTGAAAGCAATAGACCTACATACTTTTGAAAAATATCTTAAATCAGATTTTTAAAAATTTAATTCAGGATGTCTTCCCCTTTAGTAAAGCTGTTCCAGATTAGTGAGGTTTTACTATAATTAGCTATTCTATAAGCAACAGGGAATCTAAAGCCACCATATTGTATAGCACCACTGCATATTTATAGATATTTTTCAGATGACCTTAACTTGAAAACATAATATTCAGAACCAAGAAATGAACAGAAACCTCCAGAGGATCAAAAACAACTGTTTAAAGGTGCTAAATCTCAAAAGGAAACCTCTTAACACGCTCACTTCATATCCTACTCACTTTTAGTGTGCATACATTTCTAACAGGCTTGCATATCAGTTTTTCTCATCCTTAAGAAATAAATTTAAAAAATTAAAAACAAGACAATGTTTCTTGCAGCAAAAAGGACTAACTGATGGTCTTTAGATTGAGGGAGGAATAGGAAAACACTATAAAAGCAGAAATACTGTCTCAAAAATATTAAGTTGAAGACCATTTAATGTAGGGACAAAGAGTTCACTATATTACACTAACACTTGACAGTATGAATGAATTTCAGCGTAGTGCTGGGATTGACAATCCTTAACAGTGGCCCTGAAGTTTTAAGAAAAGATATGTTTTAAGACAACAAAACAAGTATACTATGTATCAGAATTATTCTATCCAAAATTGTTAAAATAATTTTTCTAAGTTAAAGGAAGGAATCATTTAAAGGAAGAAACAGCATGTCTTGAAGATGCCAAAAAAAGAGGCAACTCTGTAACTATGGGAATTGGAATACTCTAGAAAGCAGCTGAGCATTTGCCTCTGAGCTATAGAGTAATACCTACTGCTTTCAATTTTCCATTGGGAGGAGAGAAGGTAGCATAGATATCCCAGCAGTGTGGCCAGTTAGGCTGTTAGATCTCTTTTTCACAGGGTGATGGAAGAAACACAGAATTTGAAGTTAAATCTGTTTGACCCCTGGTTCTGTCACCCACTAGTTTGATAGCTTTGGACAAACTACTTCTTCAAGCCTCAACTTCTATCTGTAAATAGAAATACTAATACCTACCCCAGTGAGATGTTTTAAGTGTACAGTGCCAGAGTCCTACCATGAGCTTAGTCACATACATTTCTTGCGTGTCTTCCAGCTCTCAGTGACCAGCTTCTGGAGAGTTATCTGAACGTGAGATATGGAGGAAGGGGTGGCTTTTGCCAACTGGTGTTAAAGAGTCGACTCAAATATAGTTGAAAGAATAGTGATACACCTCCCTAACATCACTGTGGCATTCCAGAATGTTTTTCCTCAAGTGTGATTAGAGCTTCTTTTCCTCTCCAAGATGAGTTTTAAATGAATAAAAATGTTGAAGGGTAGGAAAGCTAGGAGACAGTTGGCAGTGCAATTATTATACCCCCAACATACCTTGGGAATGACCATGAACCCTTCAATATCAAATGATCCTAATAACAGATTCATTCATTCATTCATCAATCATTCAACCAACATTTATTATGTACCTGTCATGTCCCCAGCACTGCACCAAGCACTGGGTATTCAAAGACATAGTCTCTCTCTTCAGGCACATTACAGCATCATGGACAGACATATAAACAAGTGCCATAAAGTCTTGGCACTCAAAGTGTGGCCTGTGGACCAGCAACATTGGCATCACCTGGGAGCTTGTTAGAAATTCAGCATCTCAGGCCCCAATTCAGGCCTAGTGAATCAGAATCTGCATTTTAACAAGGTTACCAAGTGCTCTGTATGCACATTATAACTTAAAAAGTGCTGGGCTTCCCTGGTGGCGCAGTGGTTGAGAGTCCGCTTGCCGATGCAGGGGACACGGGTTCGTGCCCCGGTCCGGGAAGATCCCACATGCCGCTCCCAACAGTGAGAGGCCCGCGTACAGTAAAAAAAAAAAAAAAAGTGCTAATTTAAATGGGACCTAATTAAACTTAAAAGCTTTTGCACAGCAAAGGAAACCATAAACAAAACGAAAAGACAACCTATGGAATGGGAGAAAATATTTGCAAACGATGCAACCAACAAGGGCTTAATTTCCAAAATATATAAACAGCTCATATATATAATGTCAAAACAAACAACCCAATCAAAAAATGGGCAGAAGACCTAAATAAACATTCCTCCAAAGAAGACATACAGAGGTCAGCAGGCACATGAAAAGATGCTCAACATCGCTAATTATTACAGAAATGCAAATCAAAACTACAATGAGGTATCACTTCACACCAGTCAGAATGGCCATCACCAAAACGCCTACAAATAATAAATGCTGGAGAGGATGTGGAGAAAAGTGAACCCTCCTACATTGTTGGTGGGAATGTAAATTGGTGCAGCCACTAGGAAAAATAGTATGGAGGTTCCTTAAAAAACTAAAAATAGAGCTACCATATGATCCTGCAATCCCACTCCTGGGTGTCTATTTGGAAAAACTCTAATTCAAAAAGATACATGCACCCCCAATATTCACAGCAGCACTATTTACAACAGCCAAGACATGGAAGCAACCTAAGTGTCCATCAACAGATGAATGGATAAAGAAGATGTGGTATATATACACAATGGAATATCACTCAGCCATAAACAATGAAATAATGCCATTTGCAGCAACATGAATGGACCTAGAGATTATCATATTAAGTGAAGTCAGAGAAAGACAAATATCATATGATATCACTTATATGTGGAATCTAAAATAATAATACAATGAACTTATTTACAAAACAGAAATAGAAAACAAACTTATGGTTATGAGAGGGAACAGCGAGGGAGGAGGGGTAAATTAGGAGTTTGGGATTAACAGATACACACTACTATGTATGAAATACATAACCAACAAGGACCTACTGTATAGCACAGGGAACTATATTCAATGTCTTGTAATAACCTGTAATGGCAAAGAATCTGAAAATACATATGTATATGTATAACAGAATCACTTTGCTTATAACTGAAGCTAACACAACATTGTAAATTAACTATAGTTCAATTAAAAAATGGTTTTTAAAAAAAAGTACTGCTGGGCTTCCCTGGTGGCACAGTGGTTGAGAGTCCACCTGCTGATGCAGGGGACACGGGTTCGTGCCCCAGTCCAGGAAGATCCCACATGCCGCGGAGAGGCTGGGCCCGTGAGCCATGGCTGCTGAGCCTGTGCGTCCGGAGCCTGTGCTCCACAACGGGAGAGGCCACAACAGTGAGAGGCCCACGTACCGCAAAAAAAAAAAAAAAAGTACTGCTTTATTGTGCTATGGCTGCTGGGATTGTGGGCTATACCTGGAACAAGCTAGGGCACGTGAGAGTCTGGTCATTTTGACTTTATGTGGATCACAAAAGGCTCTACACTAAAAATGAACTGTATTAATTTGCTAATAGTGCCATAACAAAGTATCACAAATTGGGTGGTGTACACAACAGAAATTTATTTTCTCACAGTTCTGGAGGCTAGAAATCCTAGATCAAGGTGTCAGCAGCCTTGGTTCCTTCTGAGGACTGTGAAAGAGAATCAGTTACATGCCTCTCTCCTGGCTTCTGGTAGCCTTAATCACTCCTTGGCTTGTAGATGGTGTTCTCCCTGTGTCTTCACATTGTCTTTCCCCTCTGCACATCTATCTGTGTCCAAATTTACCCTTTTTGTAAAGACACCAGTCATTTTGGATTAGGGCTCACTCTGTGTGACCCCATGTTCACTTGTTCATCTGCAAAAACTCTGTTTCCAAGTAAGGGACTGGGGGTTAAGACTTCAACATCTTTTCAGAGGACACAAGTAAGGGACTGGGGGTTAAGACTTCAACATCTTTTCAGAGGACACAAGTAAGGGACTGGGGGTTAAGACTTCAACATCTTTTCAGAGGACACAAGTAAGGGACTGGGGGTTAAGACTTCAACATCTTTTCAGAGGACACAAGTAAGGGACTGGGGGTTAAGACTTCAACATCTTTTCAGAGGACACAAGTAAGGGACTGGGGGTTAAGACTTCAACATCTTTTCAGAGGGCACAATTCAATCCTTAACACTATCCTTGACCCCTCAATTTGAAAATGATTAGGTATTAGTGAAGCAAACTGGGCATTTCAGGTGATGGAACCAGAGTTAGTAAAGGCGTGGGAGGTGACGCAATCTGCTTAAGTAACCACATGCCTCTCGGTGACCATGGCTGAAGGATAAGAGCAAATAGAAGGTGAGGGAAGGAAGTAGGCAGATTTATTAGAAACTAAGTGGATCTCAAAATGCAGCAACAGAGTTGAACTTTTATTCTGTAGGCAATGGGAAACCAAAAGGAAGGTTCCAACCTTTGGTGACGTGGCCAGGTTTTCAGCTCTCTAGAAACAGGGTATAGAGTAGACTGAGTTGGCCTTTGGAGTCAAGTCACCAGTGAAGAGGCCACTACCTTGGTCTCAGTGAGAGATGAGGAGGGCCTGAGCTAGGGCAACCTCAAAGAGGATGAAGAGTGGGGGAAATGAGGGTCACAAGGAAATGGCGACAGATGCCAACCCTAGGTCTGTTGCTTAGTCTGCTTATGTGAATACCTACCTCAAAGGGAGCACATTGGCCTTGGGAGTTTGTGCTCCTTCAAGAAGAGAAAGTTTGGCCCAAAGAGAAAGCAAGACAAAGGATGCTCCTCCCCTCTACCTCCAAACCCTGGTAATCAACCTACGGACACATCAGCAGAGCTTACTGGCAATATTCAGACAAAGCTGCAGCAGCAGAAACACTCATGACTCTCCTGGGATTCAGATCAAAGAACAAAGAGGAAGAATCTGGAATGAAAGGCGGTCTCTATCTAACCAGAAACTTTAGGAATTAATTTAGAGTCTTATCTTCCCAAAACTTTGGAGGTAAGCCAGCTCTTAAAGAAGGGTATTGGAAGAAAAACACCCAAGTATCAAATGGCTCAGAAGATCTGATAAACACATGTGCTCACTGAGAGGCTGCGCTGCTCTGGATGCCTTGTTGTGGCTGGGAAGTTAGAGGGAATTGTTCTAATGCGTATTCAGTCTCACTTTTTGAAAGCCCTTGGCTCTGCATCCACTTACCTGCTGAACACAAGTTATGGCAGCCTTAGACTGTAGTAAGGCCTGCCTCAAAGTGATGCAGGAAACCCCAAAACTACATATGGTTCTCATAGGTTCCCTTGAGCCAAAGCCAAAGTCCTCTCTTGAGCTGACAGACAACACAGGTGGACTTAAGGGACAAACAGAAGTGATATGACAGCTAGAAATGAGAAATTTCTCATTATTGCACCCTCCTAGCTTAGAAAATTTTTCTGTAAGAGGCCAGACAGTAAATATTTTAGGTTTTGTGGGCCACAGACACTCTCTATCCCATATTCCTTGCTTTCAGTGTTTTTTCTAACAATGCTTTAAAAATGTGAAAAATCATTTTTAGTTTGTGGGCTGCACAAAATCAGGCTGCAGGCCATAGTTGCTGACCCCTGGCTTAAAGCAGATGCCACAGACAGCAACAGATACACAATCTGTTTTGCTTAATAACTTGAGACCTTTGAGTTTTTATTCTCACCTCTTTCCACCATAGAGTCTGATTAATTGGACTCTTAAAGTTAGCTGACTTGTTTGAGTGCTCTCCAAGAATTCAGGAGCGAAGCTTGTGTGGCCTGCCCTCTGATGAACAAACATACCCTGAGGTCTCAGGTCCATAGTGATTGATGTGCAGGAAGCAAATGGCCTCTTGTCTTCCACTCACTGCCATAAAGCCGTGAGCACTGTTCAGGAAAGAGGAGCCCCACTGAGAAACAGAAGGGAAGGCCTGCCTCTGACATAGCATGACTTTACCTTTTGCAAACAGCCATGGGTTATACTTCCAATTAGCTCCAACCCTCCTTGCATCCTGCACAGTGACTCTTGGGGGAGCAACTCCTGGCCAGTTCACACATGTTAGGTGTTACATTAGTAACACACATCATGGTATCAATACAAGAGTCCTGGTGTTTGCTTTCTGACTCATAGACATGGTTTCCATGGAACTACAAGCACCTATCCCCAACAATGCCCAGTCTGTTCAAGGTACAGACTATTTTAGGAGTGTCTGGTTTAAAGCAGAGTAGAATAAAAGGAAATCATCAGAGAAGGAAGAATTACAAAAACAATTTATGGATAGATCTCAGTTCCAAACCCAAATCTCTATTCCAACACCAAATAACGCAGATATTACTGTGTACTTACATTGATACAATGGAATGAACTGGAGTCAGTAGACTCTAGCATATACACATAGATGTACATCTACGGGCCTTGATCCTTGCAGTATTTTATTCCTGAAGCACTGATTTAAAAAGTTGATTTGAGCATACATAAAGATAGTTAGATATTTGCCTGGTAATTTATAGAGGAAACAGACACACATTGTGTACTTTTCATGCTGAGGAAAAACAGCAAAAACTGCTTGGGGCACTTTGTTATCTTCTTTCCTTCTCACCCCCCAACTCTGCTTAGCACCCAGTCTGCTGTGGGTTTATAGTGAGCATCCTGCCAACAACCGAAAGGAAAAAGATGTGTCAATCATTAGAGCATCTGTGAATATTTTTGTCATGTGAGCCCAGGCAAAGCCACGCTCATCATAGATCAGTCTGCCCCTGGGCTGTATACGTGGGTGTTGCCCTGTGTGCCTGGGAAACCCCTCAAAGTGACCTCACAGTTGTGTTGTCCAGAAAAGTATCATGTAAAAAATAAAGACCCACTTTTCAGTTATTGTATTGCTGGCTTGCTTTACGTCTGGAAATATTCTATTTAAATAGGGCATTTGTAGAACTTAATATAACTTGGAAAATGTTCACTACAATTGCTAAAATATCAATGTAAACCTCTTGGCTTGAGATTTAAATATATCCATGAGCTACTATTGAACTGCACAAGTTGAAAATTGTCTACAAAGAAATAAAACTGACCAATATGGTAGGAATATACAATAGTAAAAATGATGAAAAGTAAATTGCCCTTTAAATTATGCTCATTTAATAACTGAAAACATTGTACTGCACGTAAGGGATTTTACAAGGCATAGCATTTTAACTGCCGTTTCTCAACACAGCTTTCTATTTGTTCTATCTCCCTCTAAAATGCCATGACCCAATGTCCTGAAACTGTTAAGAAAGGACAAATTTTGAGTTATAATGCTGGGCTCTGCCACGCACAGCTGCCTTCTTAGAATAGTACAACCCACTGCCAAAATAAATGAACAGCATCTTTTTGTGGGACTTACTGTCAAAAACGCTCTAGTCTCACGTCTGCAAGTTTGATTGCTAACAGAAGCAACCCAAGAAAAAATATGTGATGCCTGCACTCTGCTTAATGGTACCGTCTGTGCATTTGTTATTCAGACCCAGCTTTTCATAGCAACCATTGAATATGCAAAGTGAATTTAGGGATGCCAGAGTTAATTAACACCAGCTCCATTTGATGGGCAAGCTTTGTAAATAACCAGGATTCTAAATTCTCTAGACTTGAATTTGGGAGCCTGACAATTTTTATCCCTTGGAGTTAGGAATTTTGCATAAAGTATCAATAGATGGTTTCAGGTCATATTTACTTGCCAAAAAATGGAACACAGATTGGTAAGGATGCCTGCATACCCACAGGCTACTGGTTGTAGGAGAATTTTCATTTTTAATGGCTAGCAATAATACCTCATTTAAATTCAGAGAGATGCCCAGGCTTTGCCTCTGTGGAGAGGCAATAATCTATCTTAGATCTTGGGCAGGCTCTTCAGAAGTCCTAGGTTGTAACTTCCTTTTGTTAATTTTTCTGTCACACATTTCTTTGAGAATAACTACCGCTTTGTTGTTATCAAAGTGACCATGCAGTTGGATGCAACAGAAGAGAGTTCAATTTCTTCCATGTTGTACGCAGTGCCCTGAAGATACTTCAGTGGCTTAGCATCTTGCCAAAGACAGATTTTGCCCCATATTCTCCCCTATCTACTTACTTCACAGCTCCATGCAAATCATTCTCTCCACACATTCATCTATGTTGCCACATAAACACCCATCTCCTATTTGATACCTGGCATTTGAGGCTCAGCACTTAGAAGTTTAGAAACCAGGCAGCTTCTGCTCTCTGAAACGACAGGAGACTCCTGTGCATTTTCATTTTTCCAGAGATTGAACGTCCAGGTTGCTGCTCTTCCTCTGGCTACCTGCCTTTGGCATTTTGCTGCCCATTCATACTTCCACCAGAGCCTGGGCAAGAGATGTAAATGAAGTTAGAATTCAGATCTGCCAATTCAGTTCCTCCTTAGATACTGCCTGGTAAAAGACTTGGCCAAGAAGAAGGCTGACATGTCTAAATCCTTTTAAAATATAAATTATCTATGAGTTGCAGGCATTTAAGTTAGGGACTAAAACAATTTTTACACTATTTGTAAATGAACAACTTACTCCAGCAAACTAGGAGGAATGTAGACAAATCAGGAGCCAAAGAAAATGAATCGAGAACCCGAATATGAGAAAGTTGAAAACTGTGTTGCTGGATCTGGAAAAGGAAAGGCTCGGTGCTGTTTCCTGATTTCCAATATGAAGGAGTCATATTGAATGACATCTGCAGTTCCTTCCAGCTGTGACTTTCTACAGTTTTATGGCTAAGTGTAAGACTGATTATTATTTGTTCCTGTATAAGTGGTAATTACAAGGAAAGACATGGGCACTTAGGGCAGGGTTATTTTGTTTATCTTCTGCCAGGAAACTGCTCTTTCTGAGGTTGTGAAAGATACTCTTTTTTTTTTTCTCCTAACGAATTTATTTATTTATTTAGGGGTGCATTGGGTCTTCGTTGCTGCGCATGGGCTTTTCTCTAGTTGCATCAAGCAGGGGTTACTCTTCAATGTGGTGCGCGGGCTTCTCACTGTGGTGGCTTCTCTTGTTGCAGAGCACAGGTTCTAGGCGTATGGGCTTCAGTAGTTGTGGCACACAGGCTTAGTTGCTCTGTGGTATGTGGAATCTTCCCTGACCTGGGCTCGAACCCATGTCCCCTGCATTGGCAGGCAGATTCTTAACCACTGTGCAACCAGGGAAGTCCTGTGAAACATATTCTAATAGTCACTAAGAATCCACCTCCACCATGTGAGCACCTACTATATAACAGACACTCTTACAGGAGCCAGGATACAAAGATGAATAGGACCCAGTCTCTCCCGCCTAGGAGCCCAGAATCTGGTGAGGGAAACAAATGTTAAAAACCACTCTAGTGGGCTTCCCTGGTGGCGCAGTGGTTGAGAGTCCACCTGCCAATGCAGGGGACACAGGTTCGTGCCCCGGTCCGGGAAGATCCCACCTGCTGCGTAGCGGCTGGATCCATGAGCCATGGCCGCTGAGCCTGCGTGTCCGGAGCCTGTGCTCCGTGACGGGAGGGGCCACAACAGTGAGAGGCCCATGTACTGCAAAAAACAAAACAAAACAAAACAAAAAAACACTCTACTTTATGGGGATATATGTATATGTACAGCTGATTCACTTTGTTATACAGCAGAAACTAATAGAACATTGTAAAGCAATTATACTCCAATAAAGATGTTAAAAAATAAATAAACGGTTGTTTTAAGGCAAAAAAAAACCCCAAAAACACCCTAGTAAACATAATAAGTGCTTCACTAGGGATGATGCATGAAATGTGATGAGTAGCACAGAAGTGCAAGAAATCTTGTGGGATAAGGTGAAGCAAAGAAAAGGAAGGAAGGGCATTCCTGGGAAAATTGATGAGTGAGGAGTGGAAGGAACAGAAGCAGCTTGTGTGGCTAAAGTGAGGCAAGAAGGCAAAGACAGCAAAATGACTGGAGATGAAACTGGAAACAGTTTCAAGAGTTTAAAGTAGCTTATATAGCTCACTAATTAATTTGGATGTCATCTTTAAGGCAGTGGTTCTTGACTGGTGCTAAGTGGTTATCGCAAGGAGCCAAGAATCTATCTATAACCATTCACTGTCTATAGATTGAATGCATTTATGTTTCTGGATGTATATTATTATTGATCAAATGTATGTTAATGCTTTATTTATTAATAACAAAATAAATTATAAATTGTTGCTGAATTCAAAGTAGCTTTTAGTGACTTCCCTGCCGGTCCAGTGGTTAAGACCCTTCACTCCCAATGCAGGGGGCACGGGTATGATCCTTGGTTGGGGAGCTAAGATTCCACATTCTGCACGGCATGGCCAAAAACAAAAGTAGCTTTTAGTTTATGTAATCTCTCAATTAACAGGTAATAAGAGTACAGCTATCGTGGGGGCCTCCACAATGTTTTCTGACATGAAAAAGACTCCATGCAAAAAGGATTGGAACTACTATTTTTGGTAACAAAAAACAGTTACACACTTTAAATCAGGACTGTGGCATGATTGAAATCATTCATTGTAGGAATGAATGTATTTTGGAATGATTACTGTAAAAGATACTCAACATGGGACTTCCCTCGTGGTGCAGTGGTTAAGAATCCGCCTGCCAATGCAGGGGAGGGGGTTCAAGCCCTGGTCCAGGAAGATCCCACATGCCTTGAAGCAACTAAGCCTGTGCACCACAACTACTGAAGCCCACATGCCTAGAGCCCAGGCTCTGCAACAAGAAAAGCCTGCCCACCACAATGAAGAGTAGCCCCAGCTCACCACAACTAGAGAAAGCCTGCATGCAGCAACGAAGACCCAACACACCCATAAAAATAAATAAATAAATAATTAAAAGATACTCAAGGATGAATCTGAGTGGGGTGAAAGGAAAAGCAAGGGCATTCGTTAGAAAGCTGCTCAAGTTGAACAATGAATAAGAGCTTTGAAAGTGACAGGAAGAGACACAGGAGAGAATAAACTCATGAGGTATGCAGAAAGTAGAAATAAAAGGATTTGTAGACAGACTGGATATGGAGGAGAGAGAAAAAGAAGTAACGACCACTCCCAGGTTTCAAGTTTGGACTATGAAATGGGAATGGAAATAGGACACATAGGAAATAGGATCGTTGGAGAAGACAGTAAGTTTGATTTGGGATATATTCACTCAGATGTGCCTGAGGGACAGAGAAGTGGATTCCTTGGTGGGAGATGGGAAATGTGAGTTGGAATGCCAGGAAAGAGGTAGAGGCCACAGATAAAGGTTTGGAAATAACTAGAATATTAGGAGAGGTAACTGAAACCTCAAGAGTGGATGACATTACTCAGAGGCTGTTGATGACTGTAAGAAAGGAGCTTAGAAAAGAATGCTATGAAACATCAAACTTTAAGGTTGGGCAGCAGAAGAGAACTGACAAAGGTGAGAGAAGACTCAATAGGATCTGAGAGGACAGTGAGACAGAAAACTCAGGAAGTGGTGGCAAAAGGCTAAGTATCACAGAGGTAAATTAACAGAGAATGAAAAAGAGGGCAACAGAGGGGGCCGTTGGTGACCTGTAAGAACACTTCAGGACAGGAATGGACAGAGAACCCAGAGCACAGGGCATTAAGCAATAAGTTGAGAAGGGAGAAAAAGGAGGCTAAGAGTGAAAGGAAAGGAAGGAGAGATACAGGACAGTAGACTGAGAAACAGCCAAAAAAGGAAAATTATTTCAGACCTGAGGAAATTTGAGTTTATAGGTTTTGGCCAAGGAGAAGCAGCCAACGGAGAGGAATTAAGAAGATATGGGAAAGGAAGGAGTCAACTGATGGAGCCAGTCCCAGAGGCAGTAGAAGGGTCGATCATAGTTATCCCTCCTCCCCAGGGACCGCAACACAGCTAGAAATGACTTGACCTGCTTTCTCTCTTAACACTTACACTCACCCTTCTGATCCAGAGCAAATTTACCTTCCTCTGAGAATCCTTCCCAGATTTCCTCTGCAATTCCCCTGCCCTACCCAAGCAGAGATGCACCTTGTGCATACCTTTATCATATGCTTTATTTGTACTGTCATTATTTTTTGCTTGTCTGCTTCCTCCAATAGAATGTGAGCCCCTGAGGGCAGGGACCTTGTCATAACAATCTTCATATCTTAACTGCTTAGCCCATTGCTTGATTTATAGGGGCAGGGAACTGCTATTGCATATTCACTTTTGGAGGGTGCTTCAATCCTGGCAAAAACTCTGCTGCATATGTAAGATGATCTTCATCTTACAGAGGAGGAAGTTGAAATTCAGAAACTCTAAGCAACTTGCTGAAGGTCATATTATTAAAAGTAATAATAAAGTCATAGCAAATACAGATCATGTTACTCTGCCAGGCACTGCTTTGGCTGCCAAAGAAAAAAGATATAAAATTGAATTGACATGGCCCTTACAGTTTCATGCCTTTTAGCCTCAACAAGCCCCACAACTGCATCTAATCAATCCGTTGATGCTTTTCAAAGTATCTCCTTAACACAATCCCCACACTTTTGACCAACACGTTTTTCTTCTCCTTGAGTACCCAGCCTCCTACCACTGCGTTACTCTCAGCAAATAATTACTGAGCCAAGCTCAAATGTTACCTCTTCCCCAAGCCTGTTTGTGCTTAATTCTGCAATTACATCTCACAAAGTGCAATTAATGGTGGGATCTAGGTCACATGCTTATAGCCTATCTGTTGAGGAGCTTGAGAGAAATAGGTGTGTTTTCTACACCCTGTGATAGAAGACAGCTGGAAGGGAGAGGGAATGAGTGTTGAATAAGCTAATCTTCAGTTTCTTCCACATATGGACTGCTTTCTCCTCCAATTTAGCATATCCCAAATTAAAATAACATTTTCCCATAAGTCAGATTTCCAATCTTCGCATTTTTTGTGACGCAATACCACACAGAATTTCTGTCCACCAAACAAAAGAAAATTTAAGTCAACTCTTTTCTCTTAATCAGCTATGTCCAATCTTTTACAAAGACTCAGTGTTTCCTTTGAGACGAACTGTTTGTGGACACACACTTTCTGCTCCATTCCTCCTGCCCCCATCCTAATCAAGGGTCTCACTGCTTCAGTCTAAGATTGTTGCAATTGCCTCCCAGCCTGTGTACATGCCTCCAAGCTCAAACTCTTCCAAAACATCTTTTGTAAAGTCAGGCATCCTTCTAAAGCACGGCTTTCATGATCTCAACTTCTGGTCAGAAATGAATTATTAACACGGAAGAAAAACGTGGTGTTTGATTAACAATTCCTAATTTGTGTATATCTATGAACAGAGAAAAACTAAAACCAAGGTTGTCAGTCAATCCATTTCTAAAACATGGGAGGACAATCTATTAATTACAAAACCTTTGGCACTGAATTGAGAAATTCTATAGAAGGTGACATATTTTTGCCACCTAAAATTGAACAAACCGTGAAAGAAGGCAAAGACATTGTTTCTTTCCCACTTCCTGCTCCCTGCCTGACATTCTGGTATGTACTTTAGGAAGTCAGGCAGCTGTCACTGTACTGTGTGTGCACTGCTTTTTTTGTGTGTGTGTGGTATGCGGGCCTCTCCCGTTGTGGAGCACAGGCTCTGGACATGCAGGCCCAGCGGCCATGGCTCACGGGCCCAGCCACTCCGCAGCATGTGGGATCTTCCCGGACCGGGGCACAAACCCGCGTCCCCTGCATCGGCAGGCGGACTCTCAACCACTGTGCCACCAGGGAAGCCCTCCACTGCTTTTTGAAGTAGCATAGTACATACCCCTCGTGTCCTCAAAAGTATCCTCATGAGTGTGTCCCCTTCTACATCCTTTTAGGACTGTCGCTTCCAGTCTACAACAGGGTGGGAATATAGGAAAATAGGTGTGGAGACTGTGGTCCCATGATGTGGTGTGCTACAGACCAGACAGAGGCAGAGAGAACTATGCTGTTAGTGTGGCAGAAACTTCTTGTTGTCCCCCCATACTTATTCTTCCTTCTTCTCTGGTAATAGTGTATAGCTAGATGATGGTTTCCAAGAAAAAAGCCATCATCTGCCCTTCACCTAGGTATCCCCATGAACGAAGTTCTAACCAGTGGCATTTTAGTCAAAGATGCATGAGCCTCTTTAAGAGACAGCTGGTGCATTCTCTTTGCCCCCTTTTCTTCAACCCTTTTTCCATTCTACTGCCAGCATTCTAATGGTTGCTTTGGACCCTGAGAATGAGTACCACATCCTAGGTGTGGAGAAGCAGAAAGCTGGAAAGAACCTGGGTTGTCAAGGACTTGGTGGAACACTACTCTCACACCAGCCGTGGACTGCATGTCTTTGGACTCCTATATGAGAGGGAAATACATTTCTATCTCTTGTAAGCAGCTGCAATTTTTCCTCTGTTTCATACACTGAACCAAATCCTGGTTAAGACATAGTATGTGCTGGAACTTATGTTTTTTACGCACTATAGGTTCAGAGTATCAAGGAATCAGAGAGTTGGGAGAGAAGAGTATAACAATTCCTCCTTCTAGGAAACTGGGCCAGAAAGGATACTTTGCTGACTTCACTGGTGCTTTGAAGGATACTTTGTAACTCTGTGAAGGAGAATCCATCTACTCAAGAATATAATGAAAGGAAAAAAAAAAAAAAAAGAATATAGTGAAAGGGACAAGGGAATCACCATTTTGGCTAACACAAGATCTGGATCTATCTCTGCTTGTTTCAGGATAACTAAAAAAGTAAAATAAAAGAATCACCAGGATCTGTTCATATAAAGTTTAAAATGAGGTGAAACTAACATATGATGACAGAAGTCAAGATAGTGGTTACCTTTGGGCGTGGTAACTGGAAAGGGACAAGTGCTTCTCTGATACTGGTCCTGTTATCTTTCTTGATTTGGGTGGTGGTTACATGGGGGTGTTCATTCGGAGAAAATTCATGGAGCAGACTGTTCATAATTTATGTACTTTTATGGTATGTATGCTATTAATAAAACATTTTCAAAAATGAAAATAAAACAAAGAAAATTACTGAAGAATGAGAGAAAGAGAGCATCTTGCTGAAATAGACATCTGAAAACTATTTATCAGGATAATGATAGGAATATATGATAAAGCAACTTGGCACCATTAATAAGACACAAGGATACATGTACTATTATGAAACAAGAGCAGAAAACTATGAGTAGCAAACAGGCTGGGATGAAAAGGAAGCTGCTTGTGATAAATAAATAAATAAATATTTAAAATATAATAGCAGAAGTAAAACATGCACCATAGCCTGAAAAGCATACAATTGACATTGCTGAAAAAGGAGTGAGAGACATAAAAACAGGTTTGTACTCTTTTTTCAGTTTTGAGAAGACAAACTAGTCAGAAAAAGACCAACTTAATCCTTTACCTTGTGTCATTTGCCAAAACTCCTTTAAAGCACTAATAAAATGGACAGGTAAAAATTAATGATAGATAATAGGGCTAGAGCTTGGGATATAATCTCAAAATTAGTCATGTTCCTGAAAATGGATCCAGAACAACTATACAAAACAGACAAATATATATCAGAACAAAACTTTCGTGAATTAAAAACAATTGGGAGATTGGGATTGACATATGTACACTAATATGTATAAAATGGATAACTAATAAGAACCTGCTGTATAAAAAAATAAATTAAATAAAATCCAATAAATAAATAAATATGGCTTTCTAGCTGTCCCAGAAATAAAAATAAAATAAAATAAAATGCAAAAAAAAACCCAAAAACTTAAGTTTGCAGATATAAGTGTCTCATTACGTTTCAGGCAAAACCAATGAAAAAAAAACCCCAGAGCATAGACATACTGGAGCAAAATGTTTAAATGTAAAATATAAAAATATATAATCTTATATACAGGATTCAAAAATTAAAAGTTTGTTAAAAAGGAGGGCTAGAGAGAGGCATGAGACCATACTCCAGGTGTGAAAAGTAGATTTATCACAGCATAAATATTCACGCTGGCCTCCATTTCTCTTCTGCTACTCTACTAAATGATAATTCAGCAAAGTTTATAGAATTTTGAGGGGGAATTTTATGTTTAAATAGATGCCATCCATGAATGACAGTACAAAAAGACATTCTGTGACATGAATAGGCCTAACGCCCTTCATTCATTCATTTATTCCTTTATTCAGAAAATATTATTGAGGCACTTGAAAATAATTACTTGAAGGCATACTTCAGATGTTTGAATGATAAAACAAAAATAACAACTCCAAAATGAGAGAAATCACTATATAAAAGGACCAGTAATAAGAACCAAGATCCTTAACAGTTAAGATTAAATGACAGTTGTAAAAATGATCACAAAACTACATACAAAATAAAATGTTAAAAATTGAAGATTGGGCAATGATTTCTTAAGCATATGCAGACACCAAAACCAGGAATGACAATATTAATTTCAAAGTAAAGTTAAAGCAAACAACATTAGAAAGAATAAGGAGGGTCATATTCCTTTACAAGTATCAACAATCAGGATCTGTTGTGCACTAAGTAACAAAGCATCAAAATACATAGAAACAATTAAAAATTACAAGGAGAAATTAATAGACATACAATTAGAGTAATCTTTTTGGTAAGTCAAGTAGACTTTAAAAATAAATGCAACAAATTCTGGAATTAAATAATTACATTAAAAATGAAACCATTAAAAAAAAATCTAGGGCTCCCCTGGTGGCACAGTGGTTGAGAGTCTGCCTGCCAATGCAGGGGTTCCAGGTTCGAGGCTTGGTCTGGGAGGATCCCTACCTGCCACGGAGCAGGTAGGCCCGTGAGCCACAACTTCTGAGTCTGTGAACCACAACTACTGAGCCCACATGCCGCAACTGCTGAAGCCTGTGCCTGGAGCCCATGCTCCGCAACAGAAGAAACCAGCACAATGAGAAGCCCACGCACCGCAACAAAGAGTAGCCCCCGCTCCCCGCAACTAGACAAAACCTGCACACAGTAACAAAGACCCAATGTAGCCAAAAATTAATTAATTAAAAAAAAAAATCTAGGGGAAAAATACAGGTGAAAAATTAACTGATCCAGGAATGGGTAAGTCTAAAAACAACGGAAGAAACAACAGAGGAAAGAAATGATACCTTTGTCTATGTAATTTTAAAATGTGTAATTCAAAAGAATAAACAAAATTAAAAGGCAAACAACAGACTAGAAAAAGTTACAAGTATGACAGACAAAAGTTAACACCCGAATATATAAAGGTCTCTTATAAATTAATATCAAAGATACTAACATTCTGTGCTAGTTCTATCCAAATTGAGCTTTCTGTGATGATGAAAATGTTCTAAATCTGCACTGTCCAATATGGTAGCCACTAGCCACAAGAACAATTGAAACATGGCTAGTGCTAATGCTGAAATGATAATATTTGGGGTATATTTGGCTAAATAAATTTTATTATTAAAATAACTTTTCATTAAAATTTATTTTACCTGTTTCTTTTTACTTGTTTAATGTGGCTACTAGAAAAATTTAGAGTACATACATGTTTCACATTAGGTCTTTATTGGAAAGTGTTGTTTTAAAACAATGATTAGGAAAGCAAAGAGACCATTCACAGAAGGAGAAATATAAATGGCCAATAAACTATGAAAAATTGTTTGTACCTCACTTATAATCCAAGAAATACAAATTGAAACAAGATACTATTTTTTCTTTGAAATTGACAAAGTTAAAAAAAAAAAAAAAAACCTCATTGTTGGCAAAGCTTCCATAAAATGGAAACTCTCATACACTGCTGATGGGAGTATAACTGAATTCAACCTTTCTTGAAAGCTATTTGGCAATATGAATCAAGAGCCTTAAAAACACTTATACTCTTTGACCTAATGTCTCTATTTCTAGGAATTCAGCCTAAAGAAATAATTTTTAATGTAATTAAAGCTTTTATGTATAAGGATATCCATCACAGTCCTATTTCTAATAGTGAAAAATTGGAAACAATCAAAATAGACAATAATAAATTGTTAAGTATATTATGGTTTACTTTATTAATATTCCATAGCCTTAAAAACTTAAAAAAATATTATCTAGTGATGAGGAAAATGTTCACAACAAACAGTGAAAAAAGCAGGGCTTATTATACAGTATAACCATAAATACTGTATTTACATATTATGCATATAAACACTATTTCATAATGTTAATACCATAATTTCCTATATCACCTTTCATAAAGTTAGGATCAAAGTTAGGTAATACAAAAAAGATTCCAAGTGGGTATCTCTGGGTGGTGGAATTATTTTATTTTCATCTTTATACTTTCCTGGGTTTTTTTCCCCCAAATATTCATGAGTATGTACTACTTTTAAAATAAGAAAAGAACAATCACTTTTATGAAAGTAGCTAATGCCACATCAGTCCCCACCCTCTCTTTCAGGTTGTAAGGTCCTCTATGAACCAGACCCCTTTTCCTTTCCAAGTGTATTTCCCACTGCTGCCATTAGTCATGTCATAGTTCCCTCTGTGCCACATCTGTCTTCGCCTCCCTCTCCCTTATGTGGTCTGAATTCCCACTGAGCACAGGCAGCTCAGAACGTTCACAAACACTCTCATTTATCCCGCCTAACAATCCTGAAAGGTGGGAATTATTACCTGTAGTGTAAAGAGAGAAGGGGGAGAGGAAAGTGTTTTTTCCACTAAACTACAATTTTTACCCACCCTTCCTACCTTCTGTACAACCGTTTTCGCCTCCATTTGATGAGTGACATGGGGCAAGTTACTTAACTTCCATAAGGCTCAGTTTTCTCACGTGGAAAATGGAGACAACAATGGTAAACTACCAGGGAGCTGCTGTGAGGATTACGGAAACTGGCTACTCAGTCCCTTTAGCACAGTGCCTGGCCCATTATTATCATCCTATTGTTACTGACCCTTTCAAGTCGGACTCCAACAAAGGTCCTCCTGCCCCGTGTCCTTCGAGCCAGTGAGACTGAGTCCAGTTCAGAAGCAAAGGAGAGCTTTCTTCTTTGATCAGAGAATGGAGAAGCTACAGCTCGGCTCTAGAGCAAACGACCTCCCCACAGGTTGTGGGCGGGTCTCCTTTGTAGGGATCTCGTCAGAGGAGGCGGAGTTCTCGCGGGGCTGGCGCAGGTGCGCTGCTCAGGCTCCAGATCGCAGAGCCGGGTGCAGCGTGTCTGCTCACAGCCCGTTGCCACTGCTGCCATGTTGAATTGAGCGTCACGCTTGGCGCTGCTGCCCATGGCTGGGCCCGAGCTGAGGTGTTGGGAACAGGTGTTTCACACCAGGAACTCTGGTCTGAAGACTCTGGTCTGGGAGGGCTCTGCACGTGGCCCCCTATGAGCATGTGAAACCAGACTAAGCACAAACGATTTTAAAAAGTTTAGACTTTATTACCCAGATTCTATTTTTATTTCCCAGGAATTGTTAATGGGCTGGTGACACTGTCCGCTCAAGTCCCTCCTCGCCTCCAACTCTCTCTAGGTCCTGAGACCCATGCCTTTCTCTGCCTTTTCTACTCTTCCTTAAAATGGGACCTGGTGGTGGGGACTTCCCTGGTGGCGCAGTGGTTATGAATCCGCCTGCCAATGCAGGGGACATGGGTTCGATCCCTGGTCCAGGAAGATCCCACATGCCACGGAGCAACCAAGCCCACGTGCCACAACTACTGAGCCTGAGCTCTAGAGCCCGCGAGCCACAACTACTGAAGCCCGCGGGCCGAGAACCCGTGCTCCCCAACAAGAAAAGCCACCGCAATGAGAAGCCCTCGCACGGCAGCAAAGAGCAGCCCCCGCTCCCCACAACTAGAGAAAGCCCACGTGCAGCAATGAAGACCCAATGCAGCCAAAACTAACTAAATAAATGTATTAAAAAAACAAACAAACAAAGGGACCTGGTGGTTTTGTGTGTGTTAGCTGTGATTCCTCAACTACACTACAAGCTCCCACCAGGTAGAGACAGAGCCTTTTCCTCCTCTCCCACCACATCGAGCACTGTGAAATGTTCTCACATTCTAGACTTAAATATCTGATTGCTTGAAAAATATTATTTAATTGCTTGAAAAGTCAGTAGCATTGTTTCTCATGTCAACTCTCGGGCAAACTTTTTCTTAAAATTTCATGCAGGGTGAGCAGCCAGCCACGTGGATTTGATAGGTGTCTCCCAGAATGTTCTTACGAGCCAGCCAAAGACTGAGGAGAGGCCCATCCGCTTTACTCAAGCAAACCTAAAGCACCTGCATGTTGCCATGGGATGGATGCATACACTGCATTAAGTAGCAGGGCTCCCAAAGAGTACCAATTTTCTAGCTAACTACTTTACTCTCCTTCCCAACCTGAATCCAAACATCACATGTGGATTTCAGTGAGATACAGCATCTCCACAAAGAAACTCACATCAGGGGTTCCTTCAGGAAAGCCAGACCTGTCCCTGGGTCAGTGCACACTCACCCCATCTCCTACAATGCCTCTGGCTGAGGACCCACTCCCTACCAGGCAGACTCAATCCATGATCAGAACGAGTCTGATATGTTGCCAGGTTTTTAACCATCCAAGAAAAAAAAAAATCTGCTTTGTTTAGTACACACCATTACCAAGGTAGGATTGATAAGAGATAGTTACTGAGATGAAAAGAGGAGTTAGTTTAGGGATAACAAAAAACTTAATTACCCAGACTATTTCATCCTCAAATAGATTCAGCAAATATTTTCTGAGCGTCTGCTTGGTGCCAGGCGCAGTGCTGGACACTGGGCACACAGCAGCATTACTGTTGCTAAGGTCCCGCATGCCCACCCTGTCTCCTTGCCACCCCCAACCCCTCACCACTCCCCACGATGACTCAGAACCCTACATTTATCCACAAGCCTGCCTCCCTTGACAGCTTGGTGAAGAGTGATGTGGACACAGAAGGAAATCATCAAATATTTGCTGAAGGAATGAATTGGAAAGGAATCCAAGTCTTTCGTTTCCCCAAGCCTTAAGCACAGGACACACAGAGTGAGAAACATTCACTGGGCCCCTGGGAGGCAGGATCCTGCCAAGCTGCTCACAGCATCACCTGGAAGTGGGGAGGACGGGATTCCTTATTGAACAAGCCGCACACACATGCACCAGGGGGCAGAGTGAGCAACACGTCAGAGTTGACCGAGAGCCGGTGCCTTTTCAAGAGAGTTTTCCTGGAGCCATCTGAGACCTCCCAGTAGAACAACAACATATTTTCTGTGTTTGACTAGAACATTCGTGTTCTAGTCAAAGTGAGGTATCTCTGAAATCCAGCGTGTGATGTCCGGGTCAGGACAGGAAGGAGAGGAAGGCAGTTAGCTGGAAAGTTGCTATTCCTCGGGAACTGCTGAGAATTCATTTTACCCTGTTGGTTAGAGAGGCTGAAGGAACAGTGGCTGCTAGGAGACTGTGTAACACAATTCCAGTGTCTGCAGGGCCTTCCACTCTGTGTCTGAATGGCTAGCCCCGTGAAGCTGACAGTAATCCAATCAGTGGGAGGCATTCTTAGCTTTATGTCCTGAGAAGAATGTGTAACATTTAGAGGACAGTAAAACCCAGACCCACATTGTTCCATTAGATGCTTCCTTACTAGGCAGTAGGCACCACTCAGGCACTGTAAGCCTAGCATTATCAGACAATAATTGAGAAATACAAACTGAAGGAATTCTGCTACAAATGGTACTGATTACTTCAAAAGAAAGAACTGTTTTCCCTTTTATGGTATCTAAGATATCCATTTTTTGAAAATGTTTTCCTAGCACATGACAAATTACTTCAGAGTTGGGAAATGCTCCTTGCTAGGAAGAAGCTATGTGCTCTGAGGACTGGTCCTGACTCCTGATTGAAAATATTGTTTGTTTGGGCAACTACACTCTTCAGTCAGCAAGGCCTGGGGAGTTTACTATTAACCCTAAATGTAAACCCCAGTTAGAGCTGCTGCTTACAGAAGGCGATTACTATTTAACTCTTATGTTCACAGCACATCTTGTAAATGCCTCTAGTAAATGAGAATACAGCACTTACTAGTAATGTTATCTCACACTGGATATTCCAGCTGCTGACTTAGGTGACCTAAATTACTCCCCCTTAGATCTCCATTCCCACCTCAACTCTCCCTGCTGACTGCCCCAGAAAACACCTGAGGGTTTAGCCTAAAGATAGACTTGCACCAATTTTAGTAGGGACAAAGGGAAAGACAGGAAATTGTGCCTGGTAGCTGGCATGGTGAGAGCATGCCCCCTTCCTGCTTTAAAGAGTTGCTGTCTGGACAGGAATTGAACTAGAGGAATCATAAATACATGCCGAGTTAGGGTTGCCAGATTTAGCAAAACAAACAAGCAAACAAACAATATTGTATGGGACATACTTATACTAAAACATAGTCCCTGTTTATCTGATGTTCCAATTGAACTGGGCATCCTCACCACCCTCTACTGAATGGATAACCCAGACTTGGAAGAAACAGGGGCTGTAGAAGAATGAGGCCTACAAAATCCCAAAGAGAAAGAAAGGTTCTCAAGATTTCTAGGGCATCCTCAAGTAGCCCAAGTAGAAGTGGAGAGTCTGATACGCCTGGAGGGCAAGGGCTAGTCCATCCCATAAACCTGGTCTACCTGGCCCGCAGGGTGGAAGCAGACAGATGTCCGACCCTTCCTCTCCCTAGGGTATCCCTTAAAGCCAAAAAAACAAACAACAAAAAAAACTCTTTTTCACTGTGGTTTTTATGTGCCCTGAGTGTGGACGTGGCTGAAGCAATTAACCCTGAGGTGCGAGCGAAGCTTCATTAGGATTTGCAGCCACCAGTCGGGAGGCTGGGCGGATGAGTGCTGGATGGAGGGGCCCCAGGAGGAAGGTGCCCCCCGGCCGCCATCCCCGTGGCCTCCCGGAGGCCGCTGCTGTTTATCGAGCCGCTTGAAGGAAGGGTTTGGAATTGAATAAAAACAACTTTCCAGTCGCAGCCCTGCAAAGTCCTGGGACTGTCAGCTCCCCCCGGGGCTCCTGCACACGCGCCACGCGTGCCCTCTCTGGCTTTTAGTTTCCACTCCCAGTCACACCGGTTGCCCCACCTGCCATCCCACCGAGCTGTTCTTCCTCTTGCAACAGGAACGTCCATCTCGGGTTTTATTTCCTCCCGAGACGCCTGAGGAAGCCTCAGGTGGGTTTCCATGTCAACCTTCACTGAAATCCAAACATTTAACTTTCTCAAAGGCAGTTTAACCTCTGCCACCACATCCTCAGAGGGGCAGAGGATTTTTTTTTTCCCCCGAGGCTTAAGAAAAAGAAGACTGCAGCTTTCGAAAGATTCAGCTTCTGGGGGTTTCTATTCACAGAGTGATAACGCATCTTGAAACAGGATATTTATAATTTGTCTGGTTTCACATTTATCCTCCCAAAGCTAAACAGTAATGGCTGAGAGCTATGAAAACACTTAGGTAAGGAGAGGGGCCAGAGCAGAGATAAAAAGGAGAGTTGGAAACAGAGAAGCAGCCTCCAAGTTGCACCTTTTTGAAGGCTCACAGCTCAGCAGGCCGGAGAGCTCACGGCAGGCCTCAGCATCCTTCCATTCTGGGCACTCTTCAGCCTCCCATCTTCCAAGGTTTACTTATGCAAGCTTAGCTGCAATTTTCCACAGATCCTCAGCCTGGTCTCAGGCTACCTTCCCCAGGAAGAAGCCTCCAGGGGTGGGAGCTTGGGGGAGAACAAATACAGGCTCCAAGCTCTGGAACAGGCCACCTGGAAATGAAAGATAACCTGTTGAGATAAGGGATTTAACCAGGCCAGGGTGCACTGTGGGGAGAGGGCAGAGCAGAAGCGGTGCAGCTCCACATGTCCAGCCATCAGATGATGAAACTGGGAGGTAATAAATGGGTCTAGTGAGACCACATGTGGAATACTATGTTCCTCATGGCCTCACAGGGAAGATGCACACACTGCGTTGGCTGCCATTCACAGAAGAGCAATTAGGATGATTAAGAGGCCAGAGGGAGTGACTTAGGGGAAGAGATTAAAAGAATTAAACATGTATACCTTGGCTAAGCTCAAAGCAAAGGGAATGTGGAAACTCTATAAGCATCCCCAGAACATAAACACGAGGAGAACATGGAATTGTTTCACATAGTCCCCGAGGGACGTAACTGGAACTAATAGGATGGAAGAAAAGAAAACTTAACTACCTGTTGGAGGAAGCTTCTGAATAGTCCCAGATCAACTCTGACACTCAAGAAGTGTCAGAATCACACCTAATATTCTTGAAAATAAAGTCAACAAAGGGAGGTACAACATGATAGGAGAGAAATAAGTGTACATAACAGGCCTGGTCTGACAGAGATGTTGTGAAAGGAAAAAAATAATAATAACACAAGACAATTTCTTTTAGGGCATATTCAAAATCTTTGAAGACTCCCTACTAACTAGAATTGATTACCGGATGTCTTAGCTTAGCATTCAAGGCCCTCTCCTTCGGCCCAAGCTTACCCCCCTAAAATGATCTCTAATCAATCCTCAACGTAAGCATGTCTCCTTAATGTTTCTGCTGTGGTTCCTCTTTTGCTTATGAAATCCTCCAACTTGGAATTCCTCCCCCCACTCCCATTGTCCAGCTATTGAACTCTGACTCAATATTTAGGATCTACTTAAATCCTGCTTTCTCTGACTAACCCGATCAATCACAGCACTCCTTCTCTCTCCCTCCCTCCTAGAACTCATTTTGGCACCTATGACACACTACTTGCTTTGTCGGTTGACGTGTTCTTATCTTGTTAGAGACATCGTGAGCTTCTAAGAGACTGGGGAGTGTGTCTTCTCTCTTACCCTTTGCCACTAGCTTCTTGATCCTTCTTTGCCAGCTCTTCCCACCATTGTAAACCAGAATTCACGTAGCACTAGAATTCTCTCCTGGTTCCCTCCTCCCTTCTGCTACTTGTTTTTTTCTGTCTCTCCTTCAGCTGACGGAGCCCCCAGAACTCCTCCTCAACCACCTCTTTTCTTACTCTGCATTCTCCCTGGAAGATCACTTCCAATCCTGGGGTTGCAAGGACCCTCTCAACGCTGATGATTCCCAAATCTCTGTCCAGCTCAGTTGTTTCTTCTGAGCACCGGGCTTCTTATTGGGCGTCTCAAGTTGGAGGTTCCAGGTGCTCTTCAACACTCCCCAGGTACAGATCTGAACTCACTGTCTTCTCCTTCAAACCTGCTTCTACTCTTTTCCTAAGAGAATGGCCCCAACCTCCTCCCTATCACCTCAGCTAGAAATCTAAGTGTTCCCCTTGGCTCAGTCCTGCCCCCCCTCCACAATCAATCAATCAATCAATCAATCTCAATCAATCACCAAGTTCAGTTAATTCTGCAGTGCCTTTGTGTCTGCCCAGGACTGCCTGTATCTCCCCTCTGCTTATCCGGTGACAGCCCTTACCTCCTTGACCACTGACGAGAGCATGTCCCTTAGTACCTCTCCCCTTGCATCCAGAGATGAGCCCAGGTATAAGCACATGATCCAAGCCTGGCCAATAACAGCTTTTCCTGGGCCCCTACACTGTGAATCTGTTCTGAATCAGAGAGACCAGGACTCCTTCTTTCATCAGAAGCTGTAAAGACATGATTTCAGAGCCACCAACAGGTCATGTACCCAGGCCTGAAAGAGTGAACAGCTAACTCTCAGAGATAAGAACAAAAATAGAAAGAGATGGCAGGATTCCATCCCCCTCCAGCTGTTCCAGAGCCAGCAGCTGCCTTGCCTTTCCATGATTTGCTTATAGGAGCCAAAAAGTTCCCCATCTTTAGCAGAGCTTCTTAGACGTTGTTTCTGTCTCTTTGAGAGTTCTGATTAATGTAACAAATCAAATCTGCAGTGTTCTCTGCTCATTCTGTGCGTACTACCATCAGTCTCATCCAGGCCACTGGAAGCCTTCTAATTGATTTTTGCAAATAGTCTCACTCCCTTCTATGTCGTTCTCCCAGGGTAGCCACCATGACTCTTCTAGAACTCCAGCCTTATCAAGACACTCCAGATTTAAAAGGCCAAATTCCTTTCCAAGGCTTACCAGGCCCTGCACGCCCGCGCTCCTGCCCACTTCTCTGGTCCCATCTCTTCCATTCCTGCTCTCACATGCGGTGGAGCCCGATGTGCAGTGCTCTCTCTTGATCACTTCTGGGCCTTTGTACATAGTATTCATTCTGCCTGAATCGCTCTTCTTCAACTAATTTTGACTCATCCTTAAACTCAAAGTGTAAAATATCACTTTGTCAGAGAGACTCTGAACCCGAAACTGGGTTAGGTATTCTGTATTTCCTTGATCATTAGCACTACTCATCACACTCCTTCTTATTTATTAAATGTCTTACCTTTCCACACTAGTCTATAAGGCCCTGAGAGCAAGTCCATGTCACAGCATCTCCAGAACTCAGTACAGTGGTGAACGTGGTGAACTAACTATACCAGCTACCACCTCGTCATTGATGGCTTTCAAATGTGTATTTCTAGAATCTCTCCCTTGGTTCCAGATGTGTATTTACAATTACATCCCAAACTGGCCCACTTCCTGTGGTCCATATCCTCCTAGGAGCACAATCTAGTAAGCCTGGGAGTCACTTTCTGACTCCTCTTTCCCTGTTCGCCAATATCCATTCAACCAACAAAGCTTATCTGTTATTCTTTTTACTCTCTGTCTCTGCCAAGCCTGCCCAGTAGAGCTGGTAGCCTCCCAACTGGTCTCATTGATTAACTGCCTCATTCACTTCAACCTAACCTCGCCATTATAGCCAGAGTTATCTTCATAAAAACGCAAAGCCAATTGTGCTGCTCCCCTTCTTAAAGTTCTTATATGATGCACCCAAGATAGAGTCCCTCTCTTTTATGATCTGGCCAAAGCTGACGTTTCTCACTTCACTTTCAGCCCCTTCCGGACATGCGTCACCCTGACTATCTCAATATTGTTCCTGATACTTGTCGTTATCTTTCGCGTCTCTGTACCTTGGCATATATAGTTCCCTCTGCTTAGAATGTGCTTTCTCCTATGTCAGCTTGGCCAGCTTAAGACAACTGAGATCTAGGAAGCTTGCCATAACTTTCTTAAGCAGGATTAGAGTAGTCTTCCTTTGTCTCCCCGTGGTGGCCAATCTATGTTAATGATAATGATAATGATAAATGTATCACATACATACTATATACTAGTTTCTCTGCTACTAACCATTAGTCTGTATGGATCATTATGTCCAATAAAGAAATTGGGAACTGAAGTAAAGAGAGGTTAAGTGACTTGCCCAAGTCTTCACACTTAATAGGTTTCCAGTGTCAGGATTCAAACCCAGGTCTCATGGCTCCAAGATCTGTGCTCGGGTTCATTATGCCACGTTGCTTTCTATACCTCTGTTATTGCACACACATGTTTTATTTTATCCCTAAATACATTATTTGGTTATATTTCTGTCTGTCCTATGAGGGGGTAGCTTAAAAGCAGGGCCCATGGCTTTTTACGTTTGATTCCTGGTGTGTGGCAGTCAGAAATGTTTGTTGAATGAACGAGTATGTCAGTGAATGTATGGTGAGAAGTGAGAACACTCTGTGGCTTATTCATCTCCAAATATGGACAAAACTGTGATGTAGGCAAATGTCCCCTCAGTTCCTGTGTCAGTGCACTCACGTTTGCTTTCCACCCTCGGGAATGATGTGAAACTAGAGAGAACAGGTGAGGGCAAGTGAACCAAAGATTCCAGGGAAACAGTGCAGGGCAGTAAAGCATAGCTTACATGGGACTAGTTTTCTAGGCATAATATGAAATTCATATGAAGTCAAAATTCCCCTTGACCTTTCCTCAGGCAGGTGCTATGTCAGGACCCAAAGTCATCATCTGTTAGTAAGTTTAACAAAGCCAGTTTTCCCTCCAGAATTCAAAAACATTACTGTTTCTTTATTGAGCCTTCATAACACAGTTGATTTGCATTTTGGGGTCATATTCAGGTGTTTATGACAAGGGTACTCCTAATAAATATCCTGCATGACAAGTTCTGTCTGAACCTGCTTCCTGGAGAAGTGGGTACCAGGAGTAGTCTGGGAGCAGAGATGGTAAGATTGGGTTTTAGAGCTGGATTACTTATAGCCCTTTTGGTGGTAGGTAGAGCACAATAGCCCCCAGCACAAGGTGGAAGTCCAACTGTTAAAAGCTCCACTATTGGTGAATTGGGATGTTATACTAGCAGAAAGAAATATACGAACTGGGACAAAGTGTCAGGCTTTTGAGGTATATGAGACAAACAGTAACTGAAAGCCAATGAAATTGAATGGATATTGCTAAGCTCCATGGACATTAGGAAAAGATAGTAAAAGGCTGAAAGGAAAAACCAGGCAAGAGAAAGTGAAGTGTGAAAGCAAAGGGCCTCCCACCTGTCATATAAAAAGGCTCCCAGATCTTGCAGGATGGCAGAGAAAACTGAGGACCAGGCCTTAATCAGAAGAATAGGCAAACTCCAAAGGAGGTTGAGCTCCCAGCTGTGGCAGGTATGCTACACCAAAGTACAGGTCCTGGTTGGGAAAGAATGCGACCCTGAATTAGTTATTCTAGACAAACTCATTTCCTTTTACATGGGTTACCACATTAATAGATTAGGGAAGACAGTTCAGACATATACATATATAAAGTGTCTATCCTTATGCATCGAGTGGAGAAATACAGTGGATGTCATTCATTCAGTAAACAGTTAAGTTATACCGTGCCAGGCAGTGGGCTAATTAAAGGAGATACAAAGACAAATTGATCACGGTAGAAAGTGGATCAGAACAGAATCCAAAAATGCCATTCAGTGAATTGGTTTCTCTCTAGAGGGAGGTCCTCAGTGGCATGCCGCAAATCTCAGGCATTGTTCATATCTTATGTAATATTATTACCCATGATTTTGATAAACATTAACAGGAGGGCTATTTGTCACATTTGAGACTGACACAAAACTAAGTAAGTTGGCAAGAACAAAAGGTGTCAGAATCAAGATACAACCAAGACGGGAAGCATCAAGAAGAAATGTTTAATACAGATAAATATAAATTTTACATTAAGAATAAATACAGGATGGGGGTGACATGGCTTGATGCCAGTTCATGGGGAAGAAAGTTGGCTTTGAGCTCAGCAAGAGAGTGGGCTCTGAGAAGAGAACTGGACTGTTTGGAGCACAGAACGCGATCCACAGAGCACCTGGAATACTGTGTTCAGTTCTAGGCACCACTTTTTAAAAACACTGATCCACTGGAGCAGGTTTAGTGGATGGAAGTTAGGACATGAGGGGTCTAGAAATCATACCATATGAAGAGAGACCAAAGGAACAGAAACCCAGAGAAGAGAATACTGAATGGAAACACAGTGGTTATCCTCAAATATATGAAGGCCTTTAGGTAGAAAAAGGAATGTCTTGTATTTTGCTCCAAACAACAGAATTAGGACCAATATCACTTGGGAATAGAATTCCAAAGAACCCCTCTCCCACAGACCTGTCTCAGAGACTGGCTAGCATTGTCCAGGCCACTTAGAAAGTAGAATGTAGGATTGGGGGGTTGGGTTTGGTCTCCTCTAAAGATTCTTTAGACTCTAACATTCTGTGGTTCCCGTCTGTCAAAATCTGCTCTCAAATATTTCATTCAGACTCAGGCATACATGATGGATGAGAAATTTGTAGCTTCCCCATTCCCTGGCTATCTAGACTTTAATAGAGTTAAAGACATGTTAAAGGGTTAATGTGCTAGCTCGTGGTGTGGGAGTGAACACCAGAGGGTCTGGAGCCCTTTCCACTGCCTTGAATTCTCACGGACAGGGCAGCATTCCCCCATGAAGCTCACATCACTGCTTTCCTGGCACAAGGAAAAATTCTGCAAGAATAATGTATTTGTTGTTAAATCCGCTCTTCCAGCAGAGCTGTCATTGCTTCCCAGGGAACATCTTTACATCACAAAAGCAACAGGCTCCTTTTAAAATGAATGAATGAATGAATGAACAAAAATGTCGATGCTTTCATTTCCTTTAATCAAAAGCCATGCTTACAGTAATAAAAGACAAACTGGGGTAACTGAGTGTACATGAAAGCGGGAGGAGGTACCTAGTAAAGCTCACATTATAAAAGCTCCTTTGGCTGAAAGATTTGCCTGTCCGGATACAAAATTGGCATTTCAGAGCCATATAATTTATGTAAACGGTAGCCACTGAGATATTTTAGCTTGGTCACGTGCATAATCAGAAAAGAAAAAACCAGAGATCTTCCTGGAGGACAACTTCCCGCTGGAGCTTCCTAGATGATTTATCAAGAGCCTGCACATAAGCTCACTTCTTTAGGTGGCAGACGCTTCAGAGATAGTTATTATGACCATGAATGAGACCCTCCCGAGTCTGGGCTCAGGACCTCTCCCTGGCCTCTCTGGGCCGCCTACTGCCTCTGTAACCACCGCAGACTGCTGTCTGCACACAATCCTGCAGCACCTAGCTCCACTGGCAGTGATTAGCCTGTCCTGACGAAGCTCCTCCCCAAATGAGACTCACTGGCAGTGCTTTCCTTCGGAGACAGCCCTGGCGCGCTGGTTTGCTGTTCTCCTAGACGGCTGGGGAGCCCAGCCTGGGCTTAGAGCAGCCTTCTGAACAAATGTGTGGTTTGGGGGGATGTGAGGGTTGAAGGGTGTTTGTCTATACTTAGTAAAGTTCCATGCAGGAGCGAGGAAACAGTAGATGAAATGAAGGGGTTGGTAAAGAATTAGAATAAATAAAAATGAACCCCAAACAGTGAGAGCAGTGAGACGGCCCACCTCTTTGGTCTTGAGTCACTTCAGGGAGGTTTAGGCCCTCATAGAGCTTCCGAGGACCCGCTTATGGCCAGTTTCATTTTAGTTTGCTAGTACCTTGTGAACAAGCTGGAAAACAAAGATCATCATCAAGCAAAGGTCCAGGGCAGCGTGCGGAGCGATGTCACCCACCTAGCACTAGATCTGAGGGAAAGCTCTGGCAAAGGCTTGAAACATACCGGGTCCAGATCCACAGGCACTGTACATGGCTGTGGACAGACAGGAGAGGGGAGCTGCTGTGTAAGCCTGAGAGGTACTAGCAAAATGATCCTGGGTATTTCTTTTTTTTTTTTTTAATTAATTACTTTTATTTCTGGCTGCGTTAGGTCTTCGTTGCTGCGCGTGGGCTTTTATCTAGTTGCGGAGAGCCGGGGCTACTCCTCGTTGCGGTGCGCGGGCTTCTCATTGCGGTGGCTTCTCTTGCTGTGGAGCACAGGCTCTAGGCGTGCGGGCTTCAGTAGTTGTGGAACACGGGCTTCAGTAGTTGTGGCTCGCGGGCTCTAGAGCGCAGGCTCAGTAGTTGTGACGCACAGGCTTAGCTGCTCTGTGGCATGTGGGATCTTCCTGGACCAGGGCTTGAACCCGTGTCCCCTGCATTGGCAGGTAGATTCTTAACCACTGCGCCACCAGGGAAGCCCGATCCTGGGTATTTCTATATGACAAATTATTGGTTTTTTTCTAAGGGAAGTCTGGAAGTTTGGAGGCTATTCCTGGCAATTCTGTATTTCCAGCAACAGAGTTACCCAAACAACTATTCTGCTAGGAAAATCAAGAGATCGTGTTTATCAATTCCTTACCTAGGTCTGACAACTCTGTTTCACACCAAGGGAGGGCTTTCACAGTGCAGTTTCCAGATAGTATCTGAAAGGAGAAAAACAACAGGAGAGGAGAAATTAATTTGGGAGTAACCTGAGCCTGTCAGAAACTGATAAGATCCAAGAAACTTAAATCCCTAATGACACTGGGGGCAATTTGTAAATTCATTTACTGACTCCAGAATGGTCTCTTCTTATCAAATAAGTGTGGGTTTTTTTTGTTATTGTTGTTGTTGTTTTACATAAACTTCTTGACTGTTAGCAACTTGTTTTTAAATGGCATTAGAGTGACCACTTTTAATTGGTAAAAGACAACCTCTTGCATCCTGAAGGATGAGTCATTGCAGGACCCAGACGTCCCCTCAGTATCCAGTTTCTTCCACAAACACTTAGGTAAGAAAGTGGGTCAGAAGAGCCCATCAACCCAGTCATATTCTTTCTTGTATGTTTAATTCAACATTGTTTTGTACTTATAAGGAATTGTTACACTAATCATCTTTTTGCCAAATTGGCCATAATATAATCCACCTACCACTGACCAAGTACAGAAGAAAAATTAAACAAACGTTTTGCTGTTGTTATCCTTTTTTTCCTAGGGGCTGAGCTTCTGAAGCCAGGAGGTCACTTGGATTATGTATACAATTTTGGTAATTGCATTCCTAGATTCTACAAAATGCCACGGCACTCTCTGGAGTCCAAAATAGCTGTTGCAAACAATGACAATTACTGCCCAGACATTTTCAAACACAGCAGGTTACTGGCTGAGGCCATGATGGAAACCCTAAAAAATATATAAATATTTTGAAATGCTCTGTAAATCAAACTGATGCCCCAGACACAGAGTGGATTGTCTCGGAGCAGCTGAAGTCATTTGGAGGCTAAGAGGCTTTGTGGAAGGGTGTTGGAAAACTTTTGAGCTTGTTAATATTAAGCCTCAAAGTCATAATTAAATGATTTTTAAGTTTTCTCTCTCTCTCCAGGAACAGAGATCACAGTTCTGTCTGGTTACCCTCACCCTATAAAGGACGGTACTCTACAAAAAAAAGATTACTACTCCTCAGATTTCCCCAGTGCTTCCATATGTTCAGGATTCCAGTGTCCAGTGGATGCTATTGGATGGTGATTGACAACTGTTTATGGAAGGGAGATCTGGGGCCTTTGACCTATAGTGATCTGAGAGGCCTTGAGGATAGGCAGTCGGGGTCAGAGGGGAACAGTAATGGCCAAAGCCACAAGAAATCTTCCTTACACATTCTAACAGTTTCTGCTGCCCTGGGTCAGCCTATGGAGGTTCAGCCTGCAGAGTTGTGGTACCTTCTGTTTGGAGTTTGGTGGGGCTAATTTTATCATGACTGATTTCCAGAGGGAAGGAAGCTTCCAAGTCTTGTCAAGTCTGGGGCTAAGGTAAGAAATCTGACACTAATATAATCCTCTCACAGCAGCAGGACAACCCACCACGAGGGCCAGTCCCAACCTGGGATATGAAAGAGCCTACTTCAAACACTCCCATATGGTGGGCTGCCCCTGGGGAAGTGGGAAATCAGAACTTAACCCAGTGCACAGCCTTAATGAGCATCCTCTTCTTCCTCCAAGAGGAAGTCTGGACCTTGAGTGAGACGGGGAGAGTTTCTTTTCTTAATAATTGTGTGTTATGGACAGAATGTTTGTTTTCGTCCCAAATGTATATGTTGAAACCCTAACCCTAGTATAATGGTGTTTGGTAGTGCGGACTTTGAGAGGTATTAAGTTTAGATGATGGGCCCCCCATGATGGGATTAATGTCATTGTAAGAAGAGAAAGAGAGGGACTTCCCTGGTGGTCCAGTGGTAAAGAATCCGCCTTCCAATGCAGGGGACGCGGGTTTGATCCCTGGTCGGGGAATTAAGATCCCACATGCCGTGGGGCAATTAAGCCTGTGTGCCACAAACTACAGAGCCCACGTGCCCTGGAGCCCGCGTGCCACAACTAGAGAGAGAAAACCTGCACGACACAACTAGAGAGAAGCCCTCATGCCCCAGTGAAAGATTCCGCATGCCGCAACTAACACACGGTGCAGCCAAAAATAAAATACTAACTAACTAAATAATGTTTTAAAAGAAAGCCTAAAAAAAAAAAAAAAAGAAGAGAAAGAGACACCAGAGTTCACTCTCTGCCAATGAGCACACAGTGAGAAGAAGAGGGCCCTCGGCAGGGACTGAATCTGTCAGCAGCTTGATCTTGGACTTCCCAGCCTCCTGAACTGTGAGAAATGAATATGTTATTTAAGCCTCTCAGTCTATGGTATTTTGTTATAGTAGCTCAAGCTGACTAAGACAGTACACTTGCCAGTTTAAGTAAATCCCTGAATTCAAGTAAGTCATTTCCTTTAAAATCTCAAAACTATGAAAAACAAAGATCCACCTATATACAATTCTGTAAAACATGTTTGTCCCAGGTCCTGGATTACAGAAAACAACCAAAAACCAAAACCCCAGAAAGATATGGACACTGTCCTCAAGAGCTTACAGGCTAGGAAGAGAGGTAGATATTAATAAAGATGAGCTGAGTAATACATTTAAATTGTCATTGAGTATAATATTAATTCATTTACAGCATTTTGCTGTCTTTTTATTTTTTATGTGGCATGGACTATGCGTTATTTTCTGCTTGCCAGTCAATAATTTGTGAAAGAAGAATTTTACCGTTATTCAGTGATCAGGAAGCTAGAGGGCTCACAGTTAGTGCAGAGGACATCTTGATTCTTCACTTCCCCCAATGTCCCCTTTCAGCGGCTTCTAGCCCTTCTGGGGACATTCCCCATCGTGGTAACTGACTGCTGAGGGGCAACCTGCTTCTTATAAGAGCTTCAGGCAGCTCTTATAGATCCTGGGCAGGACTCTCTTGGTTGCTTGTAACATGAACCCAGTTGCTACAGTCTGAATGTTTGTGTCCCCCCAAATTCATATGTTGAAATTCTAACCCTAAAGATGACAGTATTGGGGGTGAGGTCTTTGGGAGGTGCTCAGGTCATGAGGGTGAAGCCTCACGAATGGGATTAGTGCTCTTATGAAAGGGATCCCACAGAGCTCCCTTGTCCCTTGCACCATGTGACACAGCAAGAGGCACTGGCTATGAACCAAGAAGAGGGTCCTCGTCAGAATGTGAAGATGCTGACATATTGGCCTTGGACTTTCCACTCTCCAGAACTGTGAGAAATAAATCTCTGCTGTTGAAAAGCCACCCGGCCTGCGGTATTTTATTATAGCAGCCTGAACAGGCAAAGACACCAATGGAAAGGGAAATTCCTGATTCACGTACCAAACAATGGGTGAGGCCAAGTCACAGGATTCCATGACTGGCCCACTGTGAGGCCAAGCATAGCAGCTGTTACCAGAAGGAGTAGTGAACCCATACCAACTACTTAATATTGAGATGATATTGCCTTTTTTCTGGATGAAAAGTATGCCCCTGCAGTTTCCTCCTCTGGAACAGCCTTATGACAAGTCTAATTTCTCTCCAACTTGAAAATCTTTTAAAATATTTAAAGACAGGTGTAAAGACTAAGAATTCATCTCCATGCCAAATATCCTCTGGTCTAAGACCTCATTCTTTAATGTAAAGTCCCCTCATAGGGCGAGTCATGTGTTCATCTTCTAGTTTGTCCGTGTCTATCCCTCTTCGGTCCCCAGCATAATCTCCAACGTAGCACAATGGAGGAGGGTGAGAAGCCCTATATCACTGGAAAGGAAATGACTAGGTTTCCCCCAGCATTTTGTCTAATTTTTATATATATATTTGGGAAACATCTTGGAAGTATTTTGAAGTGTAGATCCACCTGTCTGTAATTACCATACATAAAAGAAGACTCCATAAATCTTGTCTTTCTTGTACCATGTGAATACCACGAGGTGCCCGAATATATGGACGTATTCTGAAAATATACTACTTAGGGGAGATGGAGGCCCCCAGGTATAATTTCCTAAGTAACAGATCATTCAATTGTCATGATGATCAATAAGACCTAGAAGCAGTTTTTTCTCACTGTCTTCCTCTCCTTTACTGAAACACAATACAGTGGACTACACATGACTCAAGTCCTATCCTGACTTTGTAATTCAAGAACCATTCACTGAGTGGCTGTTAACGTGAAGATGTTGTGTCAGATACATTTCAACATTTTCTCTAAGTGGTGGTTTCAGGAGCTACTGATTTACTGGCTGTGCACTGTCCCCACTGCTTAGAGAATAACGTCTAAACTTCTTCATTTGATCGGCAAGAGTCTTGAGTTCCTTATGACTATATTATATAATTATATTACAGAGTTGCAAATAATGGAAATGAACTCAATCTAGTATAAGTGAGAAAAGGAGGATGTGGTATAAGGATTGAGAAGTGTCTCATGGAATAGTGGGAAGGAGCTGCTTTCACAAGGGACTGGGTGGCTGTCGGGAACTAAGGCGGCCACTCTCTCCTTGGGGCTATATGGGCTCTCACCTCTGGCTGTCTCTGTGTGTCTGCTTTTCCTCCTATCTATTTAGGTCAGCTTTCCTGCACCACACGCACATGGCAGAAGATGTCTGTTCCACAGAGAACAAGTTTATACGTCCTGCAGGTCCAGCCACGCCCAGAGACTGGCTGCATCTTTAAATCCCAACACCACATTTCCAGGGAAATTCCATCAGCCCTTCCACACCAAGGCCCCTATCAGCTGTAGCCAAGGAAGCAAGGACACATATTACAAATTTGGCTGTGAGACTCTTACCTGATGGATGAGAGGGGGCCCTTCTCAGAGAAGAGGGGCTGAGCAGGCACCCCAAAATACACAATCCTTCACAGTTGATTTCAACTCATGATGTCCACGTGCTTATTTGTTTTCATGCATTCACTCTGATCATCTCAAGCTTTTTATCTCATTAAGCACTGCATCTCCATTCTTAGTCCTGGCTTCTCAGTTCCCTCCTCTAACGTAGAGATAATCACGCTGATTCTCAGGATTTGTCAAACAATCTTCTGTAGGATTGATTCTTGGGGGCAGGTTTAGGAGACACTCTAAGCCTTTGCCAGAATCTTCAGTATCTTTGCTTGGAGTAGAGTGAACATTAGATTCTAGCAAACATGTCTAGAACAGGGTAGACGCTGGGGTATCACTGTAGCCCCTCGGTGGCAATCATCCAACAGGACCCACAATCCACAGGAACATGCAAAGATACACTCACACTCCAAGAATTGAGGCGGGGAGTGGCAGGCCAAGCCCCACCCGTGACTGAGAGGACAGCACAGAACCACCTTGAGATCTACCAGAAGCCGTGGTGGTGGTGGAATAGCCCTGGGACACCAACAACCTCAAGACCTGGCATTTTACACACAAGATGTCATCGGAGCCTCACATCAACACATGGGGTAGGAAAGTACGAGCTGCACTTCACCCAGAGGAAACTGAAGCAGCCACATCAGACTGGTGACAGAGGCAGAGGTGGAAGACAGCTCTTCTGACCCCTCACCTAATGATTTTTCTGTCCCAGTGTCCCCTTGTGCCCTCTAGTTGACCTGTGCCTGGAAGATTCTTCTCAAGACAGGGCTGTCTGTGCTTTCAAGGGGGCAGCAGCTAGTTTCCGAGGCACCGGGCTTGGAGTACAATGTTGTTTTAGTATTCCAAGGAACAGACGTAAACAACTGTGATCAGGCCATGGCAACACCATCCAAAGCCCATCTCCCTGGAGGCCTGTACCCGTCAACAACAATCCTGTCATCTTGGACAGCTGGTCCACCACATTCAACATGCCAAGTCTCTACTGACTGGCAACTCCTGGCTTTGTATTTTATTCTTTTTTGGTGGTGTCTGGTGAATTTTTTTTTTTTTTTTAAAGAACAAAGGTTCTTGCCTCTTTGGTTGAACTAGTTGGCTTCCGTTTCATTTTTTCAGGATAACTCAGTATACTGATTTTTCTTTTCGCTGATGATCAACTTGGCAACCGCGCCTACGGGGAAGGCATTTACCTTTTTGTTGTTTTAAGTTGGTTCTAGACATTTCAGACTGCCCCAGGTGAGCTGAACGGAGGCACCTACAGGGGTTTTGCGGCTCCCTGCTCGTTCTGAGAGGTCTGAGCTGGGCCAGCCAGGTGTGGAGTCTGTTCCTGGCCAACTGTTATCCAGTGTCTCAGATGACGATCCGAGCACTGGCAGGCGAGTCTGTCCTGTTTGTCACCTGTGGGGGGGGGGGCACACATCAGGGAAGCAGAGGTGTCTGGTGTCCATCTGCTTCCCTCCAGCAGAGGACACCGCCCTGGGCCACACTCACTCCTGCCCTTTTGGGGAAAGGTCTCCATTTCACGTCGCCAACTGTTGCCAACTTGAATTTGAAGCCAAACTGTGTTGGGCTGTAGAACTTTTTGGATGTTTGACAGGTGACACTGTATCACAAGAACTCCTGAGAAGGAGGCGAGAGGTCTGAAAAATGCCTCCCTTGGCTGGTAGGCAGGAAACGAACATGGGGGCTATTTGTATGATACAACCGTGGAAAAGCTGACTCATGTCTCCATAACTCAACTTCTCCTTCTCAAAAATGGGGACGATTCTGTCCCTCGAAGCTTCCTGAGGCCACTGGGCAGGGGCAGGAGCTATGTTCAGAAGTACCTGAGTCTTGTGGCATAAAAGCTCCCTGCTCATAAACAGGCATGATTATGTATCATTTTGTTACTACTTCTCATCCAGGCCAGACTTTGACTTCTGGTGGAATCCCATTTCTCTCCTCTTGGACTTGAGTACTTGAACTCTTCAGGGAGCAGGTTTGTCCCCCCCTGAAAGACCTCTGGCTCATCCAATGATAGTTATTGACCAGCCTCGTGCACAGGGCCCAACACTGGCAGCTTAGACTGCAAACCCGCCGAGCACAGACTATTTCTAACTCTGTGTTCAGTACAGCAACTAGAAATTAGCAGCAATCAAGAATAAGTTGAGATCACCATCTTGGGCTATTTTCTGTCTGGCAAGTGTGCACATCCAGGCTTCTGTCACAGGCCTTATTAGCAAAACCCCTCTCTCATTCCCTCTGTCTGCTCCACAGCCCAGGGGACAGCAGCCTGCACTTTGAGAGCGGCAGCCGCTCTCATAACTTTACCTATTTGGGGCAGACACTGAGAATTCCTGCAGTATTAGATTGGGAAAGAAAGGATCTGCCCTGGATTTAGCAACTTACACATCTCAAGTAGGAGTAGAAAAATTCTGAATATTGAATAAAGAAGAAAACCAAGAACAACGGAGGGTATATTTATATGAGCTGAGGAAGCACACTGAGGGATGGGGCTGCAGTGAAAAACGTTCCCTCCACTCCAGGTTTGGACACCCCTGTCTGTCTGAAGCAATGGCCTTTCCCCTCTGATGCTCTGGCAAGAGTGCCAGGATTTTCCCATGAGCTCATAAGGATGGGCTGTTTTCATTTCTCTAGATAAATTTGGAGGAAGACATATTTCACAATGGAATCTCAGAATAGTCACCCTCAGCTAGAACCTGGCTCACAAGATTGGGCAGCTAGGCATGTGGCAGAAAAGAACATTCCAACTAGGGCAATGTTTTCAGGAAGCATCCCCCCTACTGGGGGGAACGAGGGGGAAGGTTACAGAGAGAAGAGCAGGTAGGGAAAGAGGATCCCTTGAGCTAACACGTCAACATTTTCTTCTTCTTAGTGTGGATGTGTGCTTCCAATGGACTCAAGTGAACATCCAAAGTGGAAACCATCCAAGCAGTGCCTATTTTGGACAAGCCAATCTCACGGCAGGAAGAACAAAGAAACAGTCAACCACCAGTGGCCAAGATACAGAGTATATCACATTTGCTCACATTCCACTGGCTAAACACAGAAAGTCATATGGCCAAGCCCAAAGTCAACGGGCAGGGAATAGACTCTGTTCCGTAGCAGGGGCCACCTTAAGTCACAGGGAAAAGGGCAAGGATGGGGAAGTAAAGGAGCAGCTGGGAAGGACAATACATTCCACCACAGCCCTGTATCATGACACACTTATGTAGCTAGTATATCCCTATCCTGTAGGCTTGGGATCTTTTCCCAAAATCTGCACAGTACTTTAGGAGATAGCAAGTCCTTGTAGACTTTCTTTCTTTTTTAAATTGTGGTACAATATACAAAACACAAAGTTTACAACACATTTTAATGCACACAGTTCAGTAGCATAAGCACATTCACGTCGTTGTGCTACCATCACCATCACCCATCTCCAGAACTTTCTCAGTTTCTTCAACTAAAACTCCAACGAAATACTAACTCCTCACTCCCCTCCCCACAGGCCCTGGCAACCACCATTCTACTTTCTGTCTCTATGAAGTTGACTCCTCTAGGTATCTCATACAGTATTTGTCTTTTTGTGACTGGCTTGTTTCACTTACCATAACATCCTCAAGTCTCATCCATGTTGTAGCAGGTGTCACAATTTCCTTCCTTTTTAAGGCTGATAGTATTCCATTGTATGCATGTATCACATTTTGTTTATCTGTCGATGGACACTTAGGTCGTTTCCACCTTTTGACTGTTGTGAATAATGCCACCCACAAACATGGGTGTACAAATACCTTGAGTCTCTGCTTTCAATTCTTTCGGGTACATACCCAGACGTGAAACTGCTGGAAAATATGGTAATTCTATGTTTAATTGTTTGAGGAATGCCCATATTGTTTTTCATAGATTGTGGCCTTTCTTATCTCTGAAGTTGCGGTAAGCAGAGACTTCTGCTGATCATGACTTTTCTCTGTTTTTGCCCGAGCCACCAATTCAGTCCCTCAGTCTGCTTCTTCCCATGTTTGAGAGTATTAGTAAGAATTTTTAGGATTAGTAAAGGTGACTGGTACTCATCTTCTTTTCTGAGTACCAGTGACGATGGGTGGCTGCAAAGTTAGATGCCGTGTCAACTGCGGACTACACAAGACCTCCCTTCAGCTACCATTTTTCGGTACTGACAGCAGAAAATTATTCTGCCTCTCTTGTTTGCTTGCTGTTGTTGTTGTGTTTTTAGTCCTTTTAAAAATCCTCTTGTTTATTTTATTGGTTTGGGGGAAGAGAGATTCTATATTATTGTTTTATTCTGTCATTTTATCCTGGAAATACGTTTCTTTAGTTTTTGCTCAAAATTGTAATTTATCTTTTATACAATTTCAGTGATGGCACATGTCTCAAAAGAGACTGCAGCTCCAGGCTAAAACACTGTTTTAAAATTATCTGTGGGTTATCACATTTTCCACAGCTTGTCAAGAGAGTAAAAAGTTCATTTTAATTACACTAATGACTCTCACTAGGAGCTGTTACAGTTTCCTTTATGTAGCAGAGGAAGGCCAGTTCTGTGGGTCTGAACACCTTGGCTTTCATGAATAATTCAATAAGGCAGTTAATAAAGATGAGTAATTGTTCACATGCAATTGGGGGTGAAATGATGGGAGATTATTCAAGCTTTTCTCAGCACAGCTATGATATCATTTGGCCAGGTTTCTTCAGGCTCCCTTGCAATGCGGGAAGATTTTGAGAGTTATTACATAAATCTCTGCTCTCAACTTGGATGAAACTAAATAAAGCATTTCTTAGACTGTGGATATATGCTCAGCAGGCACTGCAGGCCTCAGCATGGGAAGCTCTAAGTGAAGAGCTCCCAAATATCAGGCTTCAGTCCCAGATGAGGCTTTCAGAGACCTGATATTGTCCCTTGGTCCCTACAAACAGCCAATCCCTGACTCTTATAGCAGAGGCAGCTTCAGTAGAGATGCAAAGATACTGCAGATCGTCTCAGCCTCCCTGGTGCTGGAGCATGGAGTGTGGCTCAGTCCTGGCTGCTGCGTCCTGAGGGTCCATGTGCTGCAGCTTCTGGGAGACTCTTTCTCCATGATGGTGACACGCCAGCAGAAATAGCCTCTGCTCTCTGCTAGCAGCTGTCTCTTCTGCATGCGCCCCTGGAACTGCCACGGCCGTCTTGTGGATAAGGGAAGCCCTGGGCACATGGAGACAGGCAGAGGGGAGAGGTGGGGGGAGGCCTGGGTCCTTTAGGACCCTGTGGAACAGTGGACTCCCATCTGGAACTGGAACTACCCTGCCTTTAGTGTTTAAGTCACTTGTTGTTTAGTTTTGTATACCTGCAGCTAAAAGCCTTCTTATTTGAAAAAGATGTTAAATGGAAAAATAAGAACAAGGTAGTAACTTCCGCTAAAGAGAAATATATTCATGTCTTTGGGGTTAAAATGTACTTTCTCTTAGAAAGGTACTTTTATGACAATAGTAAATGATAGATTTTTTAAAATGTCTTTGCTTGGCAAAGCAAAATGTTAGCCACTCTACATCCGTATTCAAAGTAGTTTGAAATTTTACTGGTCCATGAAGTCTGAAAGTCTGGGAACCACTGCTACAACTTGAGAAAAACTCATTTTTGGACCAGGACTAGGAATTGGGTTTTAGCCCAGTTGCTTTCCTTTCTGGCTACTCCTTATATGAAAGACTTGTGACTCCAAGTCCTGCCCTTCACTTGGTTTCCTGCTTAGAAAGATGAAAAAGGAAAGGAAAGACTAGTTCACTAAGCTCTTTTTTGACCAAGATATCAATAAACCATTGCTCATCCCCTCTCACACTCTCTCTCCACACACACACACACACACACACACACACACACACACACACACACATGCATGTGAACACACACATACACACACGTGCACGTGAACATACACGTACACACATGCACATGCACACACATTCTACAGAGATGAATTCTCTTCTTCCTATTTACCCATCACCTATATTTACCAATTATTAACATTTGCCATATTTGTTTTATTGTTCTCTCTCTGTCCCTCCCCCCATTAAAAAACTCAATTCTTTGAAAGCTATATATTTGCAGACATCATGACACTTCCCTACAGATAACTTTTAATTTCACATTTTATTCCACAGTTGAGTTTGTTACAATTAATTATTAATTACGTATGGTTACAGTTAGAAATTTTGCAGTGGAGTTGGAGAGAAGTTTCGTTAACTAGTGTAGATTTTGACTCGCTGATTGTAAAGAAAAATATGGCTGAAATCATTTGCAGCAACAAGGCAGTTACAGGAAGGCAACACTGTCTTGTGCAACTAAGGCTGGAAGCAGCCACGGTCCAGAAGGGCCAGAGAAGGAGGACAGTTTTCTCCAGGAGTTACTTGTTTTGGGACCACTCTTCTGGGACCAACAAACAGAGAGGGATGCTGGATGTTCCTCTTCCTAAATGTGATTTGCAACAGAGAAACAGGATAGGCACTGGTGGTGGCAGAGTTGTTTTCTCATAAATCCTGGTTTTCCACAGTCCTGCTGGGCTCGACTTGCCAGCAGATGAGTCTCTTAACCTCTCTCAGCCTCGGTTTCCTCTTCAACAAAAATCAGTAATAATGATGATAAGATAACGGACAGAACGCACCTACTATACTGCCTGGAATAGAGTATACAATAGGTGCTCATTAGGTGGTATATACAATTTTTATTACTTTCTTCAAGTTTGGGGACAGTAGTTTTAAAAAGAGCAAATGCCATTTTACAATGAAAATATAAATTTTAAAAATAGTAGTGTAGTCTTTTCTAAGAGTCTTTATCTTTTAGGGACACATTCCAAAATATTTAATGATGACATAATTTTGCTTAAATAATCCACAGTAGAGGAGTAGAGATGGATAGAAGGCTGGTCACATGCTGATAACTGCTGTAACCTGGGTGAGGAAGGCTGGAGTAGTTAAACAAGTCTCTCTGCTCTTTGCATATGCTTGAAAATTTTCAAAGTAAATAAAAACAAAATAAGCAAAGTTGATACTTTCTTTACTAAAGCAAAAAAGAAATTGAATTAAATATCTTCAGCAGTGCAGGAAACACTATGAATTTCTCAGCACCCCTTACTCTTATAAAGGATATTGCATTAAATAAGGACACAGTCACTCATTATTTTCTTCATTAGGACTTCCTGAAGGGACCCCATCTGTCTTATCAGAGCTTTTCTCCTAAGCAATTATCAGCAATTGAATTATTATGAAGTTGATGAAAAAGATACATCTGGTTAGACTACTGGAGGGGGGAGTTGTAAACATGTTTAAAGTGAAGTTTTCTTCTTGATTTGGAGTGACAATGGACTCCAACGGTGTCCCTGACCATAGCTGTCATTGCTAATTTTGAGGAACAAGGATTCCTGGCCACCCAAGAAGCCTTTTTGAAGCTGTTTAGAAAGAAAAGGTGTGAATTTAAAATGATTTGGTTCTTTCAGGGGGAAAAAAAGTATAAAAATTGTGGATTTTAAGGCATGTTTCAGCAAAAATGTTGGGAACAAAAGTTTGGTTTGTGTCTTGATATTTACACGGGTATCTGCTGTATAAAAACCCATGGTGAAAATTCACCCTTCAAAGTTGAATGAATAAGGGAGTAACTCTCCTCTTCAGAAGGCCACTCTGGGAGTTCCTCACAGCAGCAGTCGGCCCCATAGATTTGAGTAACTATTTACACATCATTAACAACTTCCTTGAAAACTCTAGGAAAAAGGCAGACTAAAGGAGAAGACACTCAGTGCTGGCTTGTCAGCCCCACACCCGGCCAATTCAGGATCAGGGGACAGGCTCATCTCGGAATTATCATTTAAGCAAATGGGAAAGGACTCAAGCTACAGGAATGGAACACACTTACAGTTGTGTAAATCAAGGCACATCCCAGTGGTGAGGAAGCAGAGCACCAGGTCTTGCACAGTTGGCGGCAGCTTCGCTCGTGTTGCTGGCGGACCTTGGTTAATTAGCCCTCTGGAAGGAGAATCCTGGAAGGACAGCTGTTTGCTAACCTCCAGGGTCTGAGACAGTGGTTTTGTCTGTTATATTTAAGGGTTGACTCAATTCTGAGAGGTCAGAGACCTTTCTTCTCCCTAACAGATAACACGCCAGTTTAGGTGGTCCAGGTTCCAGCTAATTTTAGAATTGGAAATAGTACAACATTTAGTGAAAGTTTGTATTCTATCAGTCTTAAATTGGATTATACAGCAGTGCCAATAATTTTTAGACAAAACACCGGCGCTTTTGTACCCAAATGAGTGAAATCCTTTAAAAAAGTCGCTTACTCAAAGCATGTTTGGAATTGCTTTTGTGGTATCACCTGGGGTCAATTTATAAGACACGGAAGATTTTGTAGCCAAAATGATTATATGCAAATTACTCACCAGATTTGGTTTTGGACTTCTGTGAAAATCTATCTTACCCTGGAAGATAGTCTAAACAAGCAATTTTAAGACAGTTTTGAGTGGTGATTTTGCTCTTGGAAGAGTACAGAGTGATCTCCAGTGATTACATGGAAGGGAATAGCACTCATTTGGAGAGCTAAGTTCTAATGTATCGATTTTAAAAGCCAGACTTAGGAGATAGCTGGTACATGCAGTTTCTGCCGCTGAGATTAAATGTGGGAAGAAATAAAACAGTTGGTCCCCTCCTCCTTCCCTCCAGCAGGAGCTTCCCACATTGGTGGGGACTTGGCTCCTGAGCACAGCAGATAATAATGTCTTCCTGGCCCAGCCTACAATCAGAAAATCTTCAAAGATAAATGTGGGAAAAAAAAAGATAAATGTGGCTCCAGGTTATTACCTTGTTTCATAATTTCAACATATACTTCCTTTTTTAAACCTCAAAATAAAACATATTTAATTTCTAAATTTTACTTTTTTTCTGTTCTGAAGTTTAAAACTCTGAATCAAATTATTTTTTATTGTAATTAGTTCAGCTGTGACAACTTTTTTTTTCCTACCCATTTTAAATCAAACTCACATTTTAGCTACTTCTGTGGGTGTTTTTTCAAAATATTAAGCAATGCTTATTATTAACTAGATAATAAGTACATGCTGTCTTTTTGAACTTGGGACATCATCCTATTTTGCCTTTGTATAGATACATAGAAAATAAAAAATCAGGAGATTTTTTTATTCTAACAATAATACACTCGACAAACAGGAACTAAATGTTGATTCATTTATATCAGATTAACTTGAATGATTAAAAATAAAATACCAAAATTGATGATATTGAAGGAAGGGGAAGAGAACAGTGTGCTTTTTGCTTGCCTTTGGACCACAAAAGCAATTCCTTAGTGTATGTGAGCTTTGGTTTTCCTTCTCCCCAGCCCCTTGAGTGACCTGGCTTGGGGAGGACTTAGGACGGAGGGCAGAGGCACACGAGGTCCACCTTGCCAGGCTGTCAGGCCAATGCAGCTGCTGGCCTGGGCACAAGCGTGGGCGGCCATCTGCGGCCCTCAGCACAGCTGTTTGGTAGAGGGCCAGCCAAAGCCCTGTCGGTGGGACGGAGGCAGGTGGCCAGTTGGGCGGCCGATACATTCTGGCATGGGCTGAAAGAACACCTGGTTCCACTCTGTGGACCCACCACAGAAGGTCAAAGAATGTGCTTGCTGGCAGCTATGCCATGGCCTGAGCTATCAAGCCCCGATGGTCCTGCTCTGACTGAAACAGAGAGAAACCCACCTTTCTTCTTCAAAACTTACCCCAAAGCCAACACGGGAATCATTCTGCTCCAGTTGCGTGGAGGCAGGTCAGCAAGGCCATCTGGCATGTCTGCAAGTGGTGTGGGGAGCTGTCAGGCAGGGACAGGCTCTGTGATTCAAAACAGGACATTTCAGGGGAGGTGAGAGCCTTCATGCTGTTTGGCTGCTGCCATGGCCGACACCGTTCATCCTCCAATGTCTTTGACCTTCCTTCTCCTCCTCTTCCCACAGACTCTAACCACATGCTCAGAAACCACTTTTGGGGGCTTCCCTGGTGGCGCCGTGGTTGGGAGTCTGCCTGCCAATGCGGGGGACGCGGGTTCAGGCCCAGGTCCGGGAGGATCCCGCAGGCTGCAAAGCGGCTGGGCCCGTGTGCCACAGCTACTGAGCCCGCCTGCCGCAGCTGCTGGGGCCCGCACGCCTGGAGCCCGTGCTCCGTAAGGAAAAGAGTAGCCCCACCTCTCCACAGCTGGAGAGGGCCCGTGCAATTTTCTGAGGACCCAACGCAGACAAAAATAAATAAATAAAATAAATACATTTTTAAAATATATACTGTTTAAAAAAAAAGAAACCACTTTTGGTCTCCAACTGTAATTTTGTCAACAGACAGAGGAATTTTCATAGTGAACACCAACCACCACCTACCAGACAGGAGCCCGAAGTTCACCCTTCCCTGTCCCCTGAGGCCCCTCTTAAGGCCTCAGGCCCACTGCTTCCCAAGAAGGAGGACCCCATTTCCTCTGGCCTGGTGAGTCACTTTCTCTCTGGTAGAGGAGCATCCTCCCCAGCTTCCTTGTCCTAGAGGCAGACCAGGCAGCTCCCTTCTGTGTGTCAAAGAGGTGACTCTTCCTCATTGACCTGTGACTATTAGCAACTCAACCTCTCTGAGCCTCAGTATTGGCATCTGTAAATGGGGATTGACAGTATTGTCCTCAATAGCTTTGTTGAGAGAATATTCCATGAGAGAGCATATGCTAAGTGCCTAGCACAGAACCTGGGCACAGTAGGGCCTCAGCAAATACTGCTATGAATGAATGACAGCGGCTGATGCCACTCTCCAGACACAGAGGCCACACCTGGCCTGGACTGGCCCTAGACTGCTACTTCCTCTGGCCACCTTTGCTTGGGATTTCAGGGGCCTCATCTCATAATTACTGTTCTGTGGGCCCATACGGTAGCCTGCTATCCACAACTGCCTTTGCTGGGGGCACAGACCAGGCCCTCCAAGAATTATATCCGCCTTGGGCTGGTGGATGCCACCAACTCTTGAGCCATTGACCTGAAGAAGCACTCTGACTGCTAGGGGGCCTGGAGCTGGTGTGATAACTTGCCTCTTCTTATGTGAAACCTCTCTGTAAGGGAAGGTATCCAAACCAAGACCCAAGAAGCTCAAGGCTTTCAGTGGGCTAAGGAAAGCCACTGACCAAGAGACAATATGGTCATAACCTTGGTTTCCTCCAGCCCTCAAACCACTATTCCATTTCTGGCCTCAGATATCACCTGTGGATGAAATGAGGGACAAGCAATGCTAGAAATAACTCTTTGAGAAAGAGACGGGAGAACAGACCATTTTCCTTTTAAGTTCCAGCCTGAGGTTTTGAAGTTTAAGGCACAAAACCATTGTGAAGAGCTGCTCTTTTTAAAAACATGTTAGTTTATTCCACACATTCTGATGATATGCATGAGACAGAATTGCAAAAATAGTTAATCTGTCCCTCTTTTTATTCAGACAGTGACCACTTATTTAGAATTTTCTAGTCCTCTTGGCCTATGACTTTTTTTTTCTGCCTGAATTACATTTCTCCTCTCTTCTTTTAAAAGTAATGAATCTTACCCTTGCCACACAAATTCACATATTTTTGTAACCGAGATCAATAGCCAACTTTCTTCCTAATTTACTTGAAAAAATGTCACCTGGCCTCGAGAAGTGGCAAAATCTTTTAATGGAAGGCAGACTGTCCCTGGGGTCAGAGCCCTAATCAGGATAGTGCCCTGTAGATATCCCACAGGGAGAGAAACATTAAACCAAAAGCTTGAAAACAACTGTAGATGAAAAGATAGACTTGAATCTGAGGAATCTAAGCTAAGGTAAGCCTTG
>NW_020173964.1:3219807-3283905 GCF_003031525.2 Neophocaena asiaeorientalis asiaeorientalis | reverse complement strand
CCCTTTAAAAATGCAGTGGGAGGTTAAAATAGTCGGTGGCAGGGTCTTCCTGTTAACTAAGAATTCATAATACTTCACCACTTTTGGCTCCTAAGATGACCTTGGGGAAGTACCCCCCCAGGACTTTCTAATCACCTCACTTGATTTCTTCTAATATATACAACTGAATCTGTGGGGGACGGATATGGGGGTAAGTGGATCAAAACACAACCATGTTTGGACATTGTACATCTTCTTATGTAATGGATGAAGTTGTCATTATGAAAGTACTCAAATAGCTAAGCATGCAGGAGGGACACCTTCAGATTAACTGCTGAGTTGCCTCTGCATATGATAGTATCCCCCAGTTCAGCAAAGCGGCTCAGCCTAAGAGGAAAAGTCTGGAGGCAGAAAAGTATGCTCATCATGTTCTTTGTTCCCAGTTGAGTCTGAGTAGAAAAACCCTTCAGGCATGAATTCTTTGTTCAGCACACTTTCCACAGTGAAATATCTTGCGTCCTCTTCTATGCTACAGAATTTACATGGAAGGCAAAAGAAGCAGGGGGCAAAAGAATTGTGGGCTCTGTGACTGAAGGTATGTGGCAGTGGCCAATCTGGACTTCCTTTCTGGCCTTAGAATAGCTGGCTGGTGGCATCTGGGGATATAGCCCCACCAGAAATAACTGAGGTCTTGCATTTAGATGTTACTGAAATACAAGTAGGTGCAATCTCTGAGGAGGGTAATAAGAATGCAACAAGTGGGACTTCCTTGGCCGTCCAGTGGTTGAGACTCTGTGCTTCCACTGCAAGGGGCTCGGGTCTGATCCCTGGTCGGGGAACTAAGATTGCACATGCCACTCGGCGCGGCCAAAGAAAAGAATGCAACAAGTTATCGCAATCCTGTACACTACCTGGAAAATTTGGATAATGTAGTGTGGTATTGCAAGGGATAGAGAGGCCTCCTATTGTGAGTTTAACACCAGCTTTTCAGGGAATAGACAACTTCCATCTGAATCATTCTTACAAGCTGAATTTTATTTTTACTAAATTATCTATGTTAAAAAAAAAATCTGTGCCTGGTGTGGAATTTCACTCCATCAAGTGTTACAATGACTTTTTCATTTTCATTACAAGCAGGAGATTGAATGTAGGACACGTGTTAGGAAACATGGCAATAAATTAGAATATAATTTACAAAAGCAAAAAAAAAAGTAACAGTGTACCACATTAATACTGAGTATAAAATATAAGCAACAATTAATCGCAATAATACAAAGGTAATTTCATTCTGTATTATTAAGGATACCTATGTGACATTCACTCAAATAATAAAATTCTTAATGAAATGGACTCTTTAAGGAGTCGGTTGGGTACGCTTACCTTGCCTTTTTTGGTGGGTCTTATGCCAGTGGCGGATACTGCTCTCAGCCACGGGGTACCAGTTTCCTTGGGGTTCCCTAAGTAGCCTATATCTATTTTGGAGGGCCAGCCATGGTGGCTCAGCATCTGCCAACAATCCTGTTGTCATCATTTAGGGATAGAGCACCATGTAGCCACGTGGTTGACGACAGAGTAGCAGCAGTACTGTGATGTGCTGTGGAATATGACTTTTCCTCACTCAGGTTTAAATTCAAGGCCAATTGAAAATTTAGTCCTGTTACACATCCTGTGCTTGGTTCCTTCTAGAAAGGTAATCTGATGCTGTCCCCGGGAGTTCTCTGCCCCCTGGCCTTGGTGCCGTTGCACACCCCAGAGGGACACGTCTGCCCTCCTCTTCTAGCACCAGTTGGGGTGCTGCACGGGACTCAGGGGTATGGCCCTCACCATGTTAGTTCCCGGGTGAGGGGAAAAGTAGCCTTTAGTCAGTAATGTAAGGAATCTGTTTGAAATAAAAACATAAGCTGATATTTACGTTGGAGAAAAGCAGATCCCGATAGCAAACCTATGCCTAAAATGCCAGAGAAACCAACCATCTTTTGTTCGCTTATTTTATTTCACCAGGGCACATTAGCACCAAGTTAAGTGCTCTTTGCAAGGAGCCAAAGGAAGCCAGTGCCGGGGCCGTGCTGCTTGTGGCTGCCTGCCCTTCACTGATGGCTGAGGTGGCACTTGGGCTGTCTTTTCCAAGGCAGCAGAGATTGGGGTCCTGGCCACTCGTCTACTGTCAATCGCTCTCTCTGGAAACTCAGGGACATGAGCTGTGGTGCTGAGAGAGAAAGCAGGCGAGGAGACTCAGATGAAGGCGACTGAGCACACAGAGCAACGAACGTCCCGTGCTTACTGTCCACAGCAAACCTGACAGTTTGGTTTTGAAGTCTGTGAGTCTCCCTTTCTGAAAAAACCTAATCAACCACTTTAGGTTATGGTGTATGTGATACACCTGACATGTTGTTTCAGAGCACAGTGATAGATTTAAGTCAAATGTACTCTTTAACTGCAAGCAGTAGCTTTACAAAGTAGCCGTTTGGTTTGAGTTTGAGGTGTTGGTGTCGCAAGGTGCACTCATGTGTAGGACACAAAACACATTCATCAAGATCCTGCTGCAAGTGTTCAAGTACAAAATATTCATAGAAGCAAGTACCCTCTGTTTTTTTTCTCTTTTTAAAAATCTCACTGTCAAACCTCTTGATGAGTGTGATGTGGACTGGGAAAATGTGAGCTTAGTCAGTTTAATTTAGGTGGACTTGATTCTAGAATTTGACTTGCCCAAGAAATTGGGTTTCACATTTAATTGCCATTCAGAGTATCCATAAAAAATACAAAATACTTGGCTGAGTGACTATTAAAATGATGCTTTATGATCTCTAGTCTTCATGAGTTTTTCTTCTTTGGTTATTATCCCTTGCCTACTTTAAAACTCACAGAAATAGCACATCTCTGTGCAAGCACACTCATCTACCCACACACTCAAAAGCGCTCGCACACACACACACTTGTTCTCATATAAATAAATGCCCTTCTGCCATATCAAAGAAGGGACATCTGGAACCCATCGTAATTGTCAGCAAAAGGGTCTGCCTGGTTGTCACTGAGCCAGTCTATCTTCTGCATGGTATCATCTCAGCAAGCTCAACATGCATATGCAACAATCCAATAGGGCAGAAGCCGTTCTGTGGCTGGAGAGGATGTAAACACAAGTGAGTTGGGGTGACTCAAATAAGAACTGAGGCATCCTGTGTGATGGCAGCAAAAGGCCTGGTACTTCAGTCTCTACCATACCCCAGGTCTGGCTTCTGCATGAAATTGAAATGTTTTTCTCTTAAGGTTTTAATGGAAGTCTCAGCTTCACTTGCACAATGGCAAGTTAGCCACAGCCTTTTAGCAGTGAATTTATAGACTTGAACAGCTGCAGTAACTGATGCACTGCTTTAAACTAAGTCCTTCATTGTTGTTCAGTTTAATATAGTTGATATATGGCTCACAGCAGTGTTCAGAACAGGGGGATTATTCCTAAGGAAATTAAGTGGAATGAAGAAAAATAATACAAACTTTCATTACTTTTGATTTATAATTGCTCCTTAAATTACAGTTCAAAGCCCGTTTTAGAATTTAAATCGTGGTGCTGTTGTAGTGATAAAGTATAGTAAATATTTTTAAGCTATGACTTAAGATTTCTGAATCTTCTTTACTTCCATAGTTGACCAAGTCAAAACAGCTACATTTTAAACAGTTTTAAATACAAATGGATTCAGTGTCATTGCTAAGTCCATAATAAAAATTATCTTAATGGTCCAAGGAGGTAAACAGGCTATTGGATTTACTCGAAAGAACACAAACGTTCCACAGTAAACAAGTCTCCCTGTGTTGTTTGGATCTCTCCAATCTGGCATTCCCTCCTAATACTGTGTCCAGCACTTTGGATCAAAAAATCCCACTTCACAGAAGTTAAAATAATATTGAAATCCTGTCAGCTAGGGCTGACCAGTGGTTACGTTTTCCACAGGGTAATGCATTTGCAAGGACATCAATCCTCTTCCTCTGGGTGGCTCTCTGTGATGGATGCATTTCCACGATGAAATGACAAGGCGCTCTCTCTGGCTTTCCATGGGTCAGTGTCCTTGGCAGGTCTTACAACACATCTGTCTGAAGTATGCTCTACTGCAGAATTTGAACTTCAGCACCAGTGGGCAATAAGCCACTTTGTTCACATCTTTGCACTCTAATGAGTGAGGGCAGAAAAGGGAAAACAATTAGAGGCACAAAAACAAGTACATAAACAATGAGCCTGGATGTTCAGCAAGGACCACCCCCCCACACCCCCGCCCCATCCCGCCTCCTTGGGCCAGTGCACCTTGGCTTTCACATCCATGTGGTTTTTGTTTTTGTTTTCAAGCATACCCTGTCTGGTACACCCTACCAGAAATAGTCTTTTGATACATTTTAACACAAATTAAAAAAAAATGATTGCAAGGCTTTTCTCCCAGACTTTTATAAGTATGGTGTATGCCCACTGTGTCTTGAAAGAATTACCATTTGTTGGGATAAGTGATCACTTTAGACAGCTTGGAAACATGAGTCATTTTTCTTACAGCCCTTTTATTGCTTCTTTCTCAAGGGTTATTTTATTCAGCAGTGCAAGGTTATCCAAAATCAAACATGAGTTGCATTGTTTGATACCAAAGTACACATGTCCCAGGAGAATCTCTGCATCTGTGGGGTGTGGGGATGGGCCTCGGTGAATGAAAAGGATTGCTGACAGTGGCCTAGATTCAGCAACTACACTAGACAAAGAGGAAAACTTTGAGGGGTTGGCCTCAAATGGCAGCAGTCTGTGGGTTATGGAAACATGTAGAAATGTCTTTTTTTAATTTGGAAGTGAGACATGGCCTTCTTTTTTCCTATGTGTGTTTTCTCCTCAGTGCTAGAATTGCCACAGTTGAAGTCTGCTGTTCTTGCAGCCAGAAGGTGAATAAATGATTCTTTCTCCACCTCCCGTTGAGGCTGGTTGCATAAGATGGGGCTGAGGGGCCAGTGCAGAAAGAGAGACTGACCTTTGATTCTCAGAAACCCCTGCCACCCCATACAACGTCACTACTGCTAATATTGATATTCCTCTCCAGTCCTCTCTTCAATTTTGTCTGGGGATTTTAAAATACTTTGTAAATCTAGTAATTACGTTTGCCTCCCAGAATTAAAGTTCCACCCTCATTTTTCCAGGTGGTTATACTGAAGCATCCTGGGTAAAGTGTTTAAGGTAATTAGAATCAGGCAGAACACTGGGAAATGTTCAGTGTAACAGTGTTGTTGTTGCTTCCTTGTTTATTTTTCCTGGCTTCAGAAATCCACTAAAGTTCTAAGAGATCATGTACATGGTACATGAGCCATATGGTAAACATGGAAAATTAAATGCAAAGAAATGGGAAAGCTTCCAGTTCTTATTATTAAAAAGTAAGGAAACAATTTTATTGATCTCACTTTCAAGGCTCTTTTGGTGAAAGACTGAAAATTTTAAACTGTAACCCTTACTCCTCTGAAAGCATAAGTTCTGCCACCATCGAACTCCCTTACTTGAGATTTGATTTACAAAGAGAATAACAGAAATTTGAATAGAAACTTTCTACACTAAGATTTTCAATAAATTTAAGTTTTGGCTGAAAGAAGGTAGGAGAGACATTAAAAATTTCTTTAAACTTTGTACTAAAAAAGAAGAAACTGGATGACATTTGGTGAATCAAGCTTGAATTTTAGGTGAAAATATCTCCATATATTTTAGTTTATTTTTTCCATATATTTTATTTTATTTTATTTTAAAATTAATTAATTAACTAAAAATTTTTTTTGGCTGCATTGGGTCTTCGTTGCTGCATGTGGGCTTTCTCTAGTTGCAGCAAGCAGGGGCTACTCTTTCACTGCGGTGCACAGGCTTCTCATTGCAGTGGCTTCTCTTGTTGTGGAGCATGGGCTCTAGGTGCATGGGCTTCAGTAGTTGTGGCGCACAGGCTCAGTAGTTGTGGCTCACGGGCTCTAGAGCTCAAGCTCAGTAGTTGTGGTGCCTGGGCTTAGTTGCTCCGTGGCATGTGGGATCTTCCTGGATCAGGGTTCAAACCCATGTCTGCTGCATTGGCAGGCAGATTCTTAACCACTGTGCCACCAGGGAAGTCCCCATATATTTTAATTTGGAAATCACCTGTTATTTTTTTCCCCCTCTCTGTCATGACCAGTGAAAAGTAACCAAAAAAAGTTTAGACTAAGAATATTTTCATGGGAAAAAAAAGTTGTATCAGTGTTACCTAGAGGAATATATTGTCCAGATAATGCATTTATTAAAATGATGAGAAAAGCTAAGCATAAAGGATGAGGACAGTTGACACATATCACTCATCTTTAATTTCAAATCACCATCCTAATGGGGCAGCCCTCCAGCGGAGACTACCACTGTCATGCTCTGTTAACAGGGCTTGGTGGGACTGCTTAAAGTACCAAATAAACTTTGGCTTTGGTCTATTTTGCTAAAATATAAAAATGATTTAGTTGATAAATGGACAGAGGACGACTGGTTGTTTTAATAGTACAAGGAAATAAAATTAGAAGCCAGACTGCTGGGTTTAAGCCCAGCTTTACCATTTACGAACTTTATGACTCTGAACAAATTGCTTAACTTCTCTGTGCCTAAGAGGTTAAGCATCCTTATCTGTGAATAGGGAAGATGAGTGTTCCCACTCCCGCATGTAGCATGTGTATCCTATGATATCACCTAGCTCAGTGCATAAAATGGTCATTGGCTCTCAATAAGTGTAATATACTGAATTACTATTATCATTATCACTATTAGTTATTATTACTACCTGATGAGAGTAAGTTGTGCTCTGAATTTCTCAACAAGGATGCAATATTTAGATCACTACTGAGAAAATGCTGCCCTATAGACACAAGTCAGTTTGAAGACAAAACAAAGAAGAATATTTCCTGAGGTACAACTTTATTGGGAGATTCATTACTCCATTTTTGGAAGAGTTTCTGAACCAGGAAAATTCTGAGATGAGCAAAATACAAGAAAATTCACAGATTTTTCTTTTGGATTTAGACTTTAGAATCTGATTAAATAGTAGACAATAAATAATGAATAAAATAAAATATTCATAAATTATTTCTTCCTCCAACCACCTACCTCCTCCATCCACCCATTCAGGCTATTAAATACTCAGGGATTCAGCTCCTTAGGTAGGTGCTGTAAATGAGAAGCCTCCCTTGCATGCAGAGGCCCCAGCACAGCCCTTCAGCTAGGAGCAGTGTCCAGTCTAGGGGCCAGCTGCCAGGGTGTCCCCCTCTGAACTTCCCAATACCTCTTTTAAGTTTCTTCTCAGCTAACCTGACTCCAAGTAACTTGAATGAAAGCAGGAATTCATTTGGGCCCTAGGAGCAGGATCAAGCTTAGGGAGGTAGGGACTGCTTATGTGTGTCCCAGGACCTGAGAGCACCAGTGGTGAGGGGTGGCAGATCTGGGGGTGAATTCTGGCACTGCCTCCTCCCAGCATTTGTTTGTCCTTGGCCAAGTGACTTCACCTCTCTAAATCTCAGTTTCCTCATCTGTGAAATGAAGCCCATAGGATGTTGTGAGGCTTGTATGAGGTAACACCTACAGCACATGTGTGGCCCTGGCACAGAGTGAACACTCAGTTTATCAGCTCTTGTTACTGTTACCAATAACACATCGAGAACAACCATCCTATATTATTTCTCCGGGATCCCTGTCAAAATATATATAGGCTCTTCACTGGCACACATAAGCAAATTAATGAAAAGACTTTAACAGAGAGCAGGTAAATTATGATGAGGTAGGGAGAGATCTGAGGGAAGATCCAGGGTTGAGGACTGCCAAGAAGATAATGGGCCTTGATGAGATATTAAATGGTGACTCTTGGGCTATAGAAGGACACAGCCTTGATGGAGTGTAGGGGGCTCCCATGAAGGAGGGGCCCTGAGGAAGGTCCCATTCCTACTTCTTGGTTTTGCTGTCTAGGGACTGCCTAGACTGGAAGAGTCAGTCTTCAGAGTGATGAAAACCTACTCACCAATGACTGGTCTTACATTCTTCAGGTCTTTTAACTCCATGAGAGATTAATCTAGTAATAACATTAAAAATAATTTATCAAGTGCTTCGTATGTGCCTGGCATTGCCTTAGGCAGTTTTACATATTTATATACATTTAATCATTTTAAGTATATAAAACGTCAGCTTTACACAGATGGCAAAACTGAAGCTCAAAAAGGTTACGTACGAAACTCACTATGGGTCACACAGCCAGCTGGTCTAAGAAGTGGGACCAGAACTCAGGTTTGTCTGACTCCAAACTCTATTTTGGCAGCATTCTTGGCATCTTACTGCGAAAAGGTTTCTGCCTGTCGATACTTCTTATTCTTGGCTGATAGCCCTGGTAATTCAGTCTTTGGGGACATCCTTATCAGGAGGTTTGCTCTGCCACCTTAGAGAAGGGGTAAATTTTTTTTGAAAGGGGGGTTCTAGGTCATGGGCATTCAGAATAGCCTGAATACATTTCTCCAACTACCCCTTTCTCCTTAGATTTTGTAAAATTACATGAGTGAAAGCTCATTTTAACACACCTAGAAGTTTTAAAGCCCCATCATTACAGAAAGCTGAGTGTAATCTTAAAAATATCAGTACAAGCTTTAAATTATATTGGTGCATTCAGCCCATGTGTCACTTTTTTAGTTAGAGAGGACTAACCTGATAAGCCCTTGGATTGACTCACTGATATTTTGCTGATGTACGTAGCTGTGAGGCCTTAATTATAAAACTTACCATTGACTAGTCTGTCTGCCTCATCCCCAAAGCCCATTTAAAATATTAAATAGCCTTTTCATTCCTACCCTTCAGCCAATACACAATACAGGTTACATTTGTGATAAACCATTCTGGAAACGTCGTGCATAAATTAAATCACATTTTCCCATTGAAATCAAAACAATAACAGACATGTTTTGATTGAATTTCTGAATGATCCTCAGTTGGTAATGATTTCTATGTGATATCTAGAATATCTAAGTATTGGTTTCTCTATACCCAAGTAATACATAATCTGCACATAAACAATTATACTAGGAGAGTTACTGAAAGGAATCCTTTAGTTCAAGTAGAATTTTTTGTAATAATATAATCACTTTGTAACTGATCTATTTTGAAGGTTTGATCTTTACTATCACGTTTTCTTCACACAGATACACTTGTATCTACTTCTTTTTTTTTTTTTTTTTGCGGTACACGGGCCTCTCACTGCTGTGGCCTCTCCCGTTGCGGAGCGCTCCAGATGTGCAGGCCCAGCGGCCATGGCTCACGGGCCCAGCCGCTCCGCGGCATGTGGGATCTTCCCGGACCGGGGCACGAACCTGCGTCCCCTGCATCAGCAGGCAGACTCTCAACCACTGCGCCACCAGGGAAGTCCTCTACTGCTTTTTAAGTAGCAGAATCTGAGCCAGCAGGGTCAAAGATTTTAAGATGAAGGAGCCCGATTTTCTCTTCCACTAACTTCATGTACCAGTTAAGTACTCTCTAGGGAGAAGAATGACAAGACACTCTTTCTACCTTTTTTCTTCAGAGTCTATCAGAAGGATGAGTGGTCCTTACTGTGTGGTTTCTAGGAAATATTTTGTGGACCTAACTAGTCTCTCCTTTTTTTACATCTCCTCTCACCTCCCTGCCTGAAAATAAAGTTTCATTTTATCCAAGGCTAGAGATTTCTGGTGGGAATGACAATTTATGGACTATTCCTACATTTTCTCAGAGAGACTTAGGGATGTATCAAGGGCTGAAAGCCAGCTCGTAGGCCATACGATGTGAACTAGACCCATGATTAGAATCTTAAGCGACTTGCCAGGTATGCTGGAGTGGATCTCACTGGTAATCTGGGTTCTGGTAGAGTTGAATGATAAAATTAGCCAACCTGTTTCATAGGCAACACATGAATCTACTTATCATTGAAGGGCCAGTGAGTTTTTCCCCAGGTGCTTTACATTAATATTTCAAAACTCTGACCTAAAAGACATGATTTCAAAATATACTGAACATAGGCTTATGAATTTAGAATGCAATTGGATGGGGATTCATTGTGACTTTGTTTTTGTTTTTTTTGGTTTTTTTTCCGGTACGCGGGCCTCTCACTGCTGTGGCCTCTCCCGTTGCGGAGCACAGGCTCCGGACGCACAGGCTCAGCAGCCATGGCTCACGGGCCCAGCCGCTCCACGGTATGTGGGATCTTCCTGGACTGGGGCACGAACCCGTGTCCCCTGCATCGGCAGGCGGACTCTCAACCACTGTGCCACCAGGGAAGCCCTCATTGTGACTTTGATGGCTTGACTTAATCCATGGAGTATAAGAGCAACTGTATTTATTTCTGTAAATAAACGGTATCCATTTCAGAAAATGTTGCCAAGCCTGCCTAAATCATATCAATGGAGGAGTTGGGATACACAGGGACATAGCCTTCCATGACCAAGTTGGACCATTCAGCATCTTTCTTTGGAGAATGCATGTTCTCTGTGCCTGTAAGTTCTTTCTGAAATTCAGAGGGAGAGCACAGTAAACAGAGAGTTTTGACTCTCACCTACGGGTCTATCCTTTGGATTCCAAAAGTACAACCAGCTGTACCTCTGTCAAACTGCCCATGGAGACGCAGAGCCTGGTGAGAAGTGAAATGGTGGCAAAGGCTGCGCATGTGCATGTGTGGTGCAGGAGTTGGGGGCGGGGGATGTGAACTCAGCACACGTTTCCTGATGAAACTGTACCTGAGTCCTTGATATTTTACATATTCAAACTGGAAAAGGATGAAATAACATGTTTTGCCTGGGAACCTGACAGTATTCATTGCAGTGGGGACAGTCCACTGACTTTTTACCCTTGAAGCAAGGTGATATCAACTATGGAACTTTATTCTGATTCCATCCTACCATGGACTAAGCCATTTCTTTCTCTCCTTTGCTTTCTTGGTTTCTTCTTACCCAGTCTTATTCTCTGGATGCCACCCACAGTCAACTTGAGGTGCTTTGATCCCAATACAAATCCAGGGTTCCCTCCAAACCAGACAGTTGGGAACGTAACCCTGAATGCTAAGGTAGATTATGACCATTTTAAAAACTGGCAACAAAAATGTCTGGTCTTCCTCACCTCCTTGAAATCAAAGTTCAAATGACCTTCACCATTCATTCCTTTCACTGATTTTAATACATCAGAAGCCACCTTAAAACCCATATTCAGTAGCTGTTTTGTTCCATGGATCTCAGGAGGTTTCTGGAGCTGCTTAGGCTCTCTCAAAATCATGTACTTGAGGGAGACTGAGACCCGCCAAAGCCACCGTTAGACAACCTGGTCTGGTAAACCAATGTATACTAACCACACCTTTCCTGCTCATCTTTCCACACCATGAATCATTATTTGGCAGCAATAAACACTAGATGACAGAGTGCCTTGTGCTATTGAGAAGCTGAAAAGACTCACCAAACTACAAGGGAACCTGAAACTGAATAAAGATGAATGAAGTGGAATTTGGGATAGAAATTCAGGTGAGCTTGAGTACGTTAGTCTCAGCTGCCTGATGTACTTTAAAAAATTACTGAGTAGTATTTCAAATGCAGTGATACCCAGTGTGTCTATAATTCACTCTTAGCAGCAATGTAGTGTTACCCTCATCAGTGGCAGTCTGTTAAGATCAAAAGCCTATAATGCCTTCACTCTTAGCCGAAGGCTTTCAGGAATGAAGAGCTAAAGTAGATGTTAAACATGGCAAATTATATCTTCCTTCTTCCTCCTCCTAGTTCTCTCTCAATATTTACTTTTAATTTCTTGATGCTCCACTTCTGATTTTCTTTCTTTTACTATCCTTTGTTGCCTTAACCTTCCATTTATTCAATCAATCTCTATTGTTTATTTTTTAAAATGTTATTAAAATTCCACTATTTTATTATGGCTTTCAGGGACTAATGTGCTTAATTTCCATATAGATGCCTAAATTCCTCACCACGATTAATAGTATCCAGTTCCCTAAATCTGAAACTTGGGAGTCATACTGAACATTTCCACATCATATTCTCATCCCTATGTCCAATTGTTCATCAGGATCTTTTTATTCTCCTTTCCATTTTATTCTTTTTTTCCAATTCATTACCCTCTTTTTTTTTTTTTTTTTTTTTTTTTTTGCGGTACACGGGCCTCTCCAGTTGCGGAGCACAGGCTCCGGACGCGCAGGCTCAGCGGCCATGGCTCACGGGCCCAGCCGCTCTGCAGCATGTGGGATCTTCCCAGACCGGGGCATGAACCCGCGTCCCCTGCATCGGCAGGCAGACTCCCAACCACTGCGCCACCAGGGAAGCCCCATTACCCTCTTTTTGATCCTTGCTATATCTGCCTGAGTTCAAGCCTTCATCATCTCTAGCCTGGACTTTTAGAACAACTTTTTAACTCTTCTCCCACACAAGGCTATCTTCCCTCTGCCCCTTTATACACCGGCCAGCCTAAGTATGTCACTCCCCAATTTCCTTCACTTGTTCCCAGAACTGGTGGATAGAGTCCTAACTTCCTTCCACTGCATACAGGACCCTCCAAACTAAGTCCCTGTCTCTTTCTTTGTAGCCTCATCTCTACCACCTGTTCATATGCCACCCTCTGCAACCATACTGAACTATGTTTGACTCCACAGCCCCGTGACCGCACACAATCACCTTCTGCCAGCAATGCCCAGCATTTCAACATCTTCTTGGCCAACTGTTTCACACCTTCCAGTGCCCTGCTCAAGCATTCCTTCTCCATGATGCTTCTGCTGAGTAACCCCTTCCTCTGTGTACTCATGGTAGTTTCTTTCTACCTCCATTACAGTACTGCCCATATTGTGAAAATTATTTGTTTGCATGTTGCCACCCCTCCTAAACTGTGCTTCCTTTGAGGACAGGAACCTTTCCTAGTCTCAGTGGCTGGCACATGGTAAGTAGGTTTGCTAATTAAATGACTTTATGGTTGGATGACTGGAGAGAACATTTTTTAAACACCACCACCTTGACGAACGGGCAGATAGATATCTATGTGATAGATCAAGTTCAGCAAAATGCTAACGGTAAAATCTAGATGGTGGGTGTCCACTGTAAAATTCTCTCAACTTTGCTGTATGTTTGAAACTTTTTATTATTTTAATAATAAGATATCAGGAGAGGAACCATCTCCTAAACTTCAGTAGTTGAAACAATACCCAAGATTCTATCAGTGGCCCGTGTTACCCATAAAGATCCCAATGAAAGACTGTATTTTAGATCCCAAGAGAGCTCTGTTAGTCCTACCCTGTCTCGCTTGGAGTAGAGATGAACTAGTTTCTCAACAGCCTCCTTTCCAAGAGTCAAGGGAACCTGATTCCGGTAGAAAAAAAGGGGTCCTCTTCTACGTCCTGCATTAACCAGAACCTGCTCCTTCCCCCACAATTGGACTTTCCTCCCAAGTTCCCCTTTGTAAGAGGCACTTCCTCTCTCCCTGATCGGACTTCCAGAAGCTCTATCAGGTCACTCTCACATTACTTTCATGTAAGAGCCTCTTCTCTTTTAAAATCCATGTTATCTGCCCATTTCATATCGCTATGGATGACGTTATAACTTCAATCAACTGTTTCATCCTTTTTCTCAGGGTACACACTGGGTTTTTCCAACTACAGATTACAACTGGCTCATGGACCACTTAGTCTATGAAGCTTGCCTTGATCCAAAATGTTAAAGTCATCAGTCATTCATATGAGCACTCTTAGCACCGGTGTAAACCGCTCCATATAACATATTCTACCTTGCATTTTTAAAAAAAGAAGTATCTTTCCCGTAAGACTACAAACTTTAAGTGTTTTGAATTTTCCATAATAAATGGCAGAGGCTGGCCACAGCAAGCATTCAATAAGTAGCTTCTGATAAAATGAACAGCTGGTTTCAGGTATTTAAATATATTCAATATATACTATTGGGAAGCTAAAGAGAACACAAAACAAGTTACAACAGATATACTGTTTCTACTTTAATTCTAATTTTATAAAAGAGAGTGATCGTGTCTTAAATGAGTCAACAGCTTTAGGGAATAACAATTCTAAGATTAGTCATACTTTGCAGGATTAATAATTTCCTAAAAGTTTCCTCCTTTACTGAGAAGGATAAAAATATTGTCCTAACTGCTTACTTCAGATTAATATTAATAAAAGGTGATTTGGCCAGACAGAGATGACTATGAGGTATTTCTCCAAATAATCCAAGAAATATCAGATTAACACCTATCCATTTGAAGAGAATTTCTTTAAGGCAGAAATAAGTGCAGTTGCAAATGATATTCTTCCCACTATAAAAACAGCACTACATTTTCAGCTGCAAAGCTTATGTATGATAATTATCCACTATAGAGAAGCGTTTGGAGAAATTATTAAAACGGCCTAAAATGAAGTTACGAAGATAACTTCAACATATATTATTGTGGGCATGTCAAAAAAGCCAGTTCTGGGACTTCCCTGGTGGTGCAGTGGTTAAGAATCCGCCTGCCAATGCAGGGAACAGGGGTTCAATTCCTGGTCTGGGAGGAAACCACATTCCGCGGAGCAACTAAGCCCGTGCGCCACAACTACTGAGCCTGCACTCTACAGCCCATGAGCCGCAACTACTGAGCCCACGTGCCACAGCAACTAAGCCTGCACACCACAACTACTGAAACCTGCATGCCCTAGAGCCCACGTGCCACAACTACTGAGCCCACGCCCCGCAACTACTGAAGCCTGCATACTCGAGGGCCCACGTGCCGCAACTACTGAAGCCTGTGCGCCTACAGCCCATGCTTTGCAACAAGAGAAGCCAACACAAGGAGAAGCCCATGCGCTGCAACGAAGAGTAGCCCCCACTAGCCACAACTAGAGAAAGCCTGTGCTCAGCAACAAAGACCCAACGCAGCCAAAAATAAATAAATAAATATTTTTAAAAAAAGCCAGTCTTTCAACAACCATTAAGACTTAATCTTTTTCTTTTTAATTTAATTATTTTATTTTAGTTTAGTTTTGGCTGCGTTGAGTCTTTGTTGTTGCACGCAGGCTTTCTCTAGTTGTGGCGAGCGGGGGCTACTCTTCGTTGCGGTGCACGGGCTTCTAGTTGCGGTGGCTTCTCTTGTTGTAGAGCATGGGCTCCAGGCGCGTGGGCTTCAGTAGTTGTGGCACGCGAGCTCAGTAGTTGTGGCTCACGGGCTCTAGAGCGCAGGATCAGTAGTTGTGGTGCACGGGCATAGTTGCTCCATGGCATGTTGGGATCTTCCTGGACCAGGGCTTAAACCCGTGTCCCCTGCCTTGGCAGGCAGATTCTTAACCACTGTGCCACCAGGGAAGCCCCAAGACTTAATCTTTTGACAGTCATGTCAGAAGTGTCTGTACTTCATAATCACAAGCTCTGTTTTCACGTTAAAATTCCTGATTTTCAGGGCTTCCCTGGTGGCGCAGTGGTTGGGAGTCCGCCTGCTGATGCCGGGGACATGGGTTCATGCCCCGGTCCGGGAAGATCCCACATGCCGCGGAGCAACTGGGCCCGTGAGCCACAGCTACTGAGCCTGCGCGTCTGGAGCCTGTGCTCCGCAGCGGGAGAGGCCACAACAGTGAGAGGCCTGCGTACCGCAAAAAAAAAAAACAAAAAACAAAAAACAAAAAACAAAACAAAAAAACCCTCTGGCTGCTTCCCACTAGCTATCTATTTCATGTTTGGTAGTGTATATATGTCCATGCCACTCTCTCACTTTGTCACAGCTTAAAATTCCTGATTTTAAAGAGTGAATTACAAATAGCATATAAACGTAGTTGAAAATGACATGCCCTAGGGCTCTTCCAAATCTAGGTTCAAATCCTGACTCTACTACTTCCTACTCTTGTAATGTGGGTAAGTCACTATCTCTCTCTGTGCCTTAGTTTCCTCATCAGTAATACCAACTCTCGAAAGGTTGTTATCACGATTATATAATACACAAAGATATTTATGTATATGAGATATATAAAATGGATAATAAATATAAAGGGCCTAACATAATACCCAACATAGTTTAATATGATAGTTATACCCTCTCTTCCACCTTAACGTTTTATCTTCCAACTCTGAAAAACAGACTCCCAAACCCACGTGACTGAATACCAATAATTTACAATACATAAAGACTTGTTTGCTACAAATCTTAGAGAAAAGAGATTTTTAAAATTTAGATCATTTAAAGAAAATAGTTTTGCTATGAAAAGTACTTCTGTTCGTCATAGATTTTGAGCCCTTCCCAAGACAAGGAAAGCTAGATTTCCAGGACATCCCTTGCCAAAGGGAAAAAAAAGGAAATGGCACTAGAGCCAGAGATTTTGCAAATTAAAATTCTGATTTTGAATTAATATAGGGTAAGGCTTTACTTCTTTGAAAGAGTAAGTTACACAGTAAGTATATTGTGTTGAGGCTCAGATATAAGAACCAGGCCACTTGCAAAGAAGCAAGTTTTCTGCATCTTGTCGTGCAAGATGATTGCTCTTCCTAAAATGAAATTCCTTATGGAAACATTGAAAAATAGGATTAAAAAAAAATCCCTCAAACTGGATAGATCTGATAAAAAGAAACAATTTCTTTTTAATAGAATAATGACCATATCATTTTCATTTGAAAAGTAGTCACAAATTATAGTCAGCATAGCTCTTTATTTTTGTTTTATTTGTTTTTAAAGCAGAGTCCGATGGCTGGGTTTCTTACATAATTAAAATTCATGGCTTCAGATGTTTGTATATTTGATCATGCTTCCATTTTCATGTGAGAAGGCAGTCTGAACTTCCTGACTATGCCATTTTTGTCTCTACACTCCGCATAGTTTCTGTTATTATGCCTTGCACATAGTAGCATTCAGGAAATTTCAATGAATGCTTAACTGAATAAACAGAGTACCTTTATTTAAATAAGATATAAGAAAATTCAGGACTTGGATGGGCATCTGCTGTTAATAAAGGGATTTCCCCATATACAACAAAGAGAAATTTCAGAGTCTGAAGACTTTTGTCCTCCTATATAGACAGCTATATGATAACCTTCTTCTATTTTTCTTCAAGGAGAAAATTAGCATTTGTAACCTAAGTAGTTTCAAACATATGCTTTCATTATATGTATCACAAGCATGAATTTTAATCTTTACAATAGCAGAGGTCCATTGTTGTAGCCAAAAAGAAACAGACGTTTTCAGTTTTAAGCTTGGTTCGTTAGAAATCATCTCTATCTTTCTAGCACAAGTCAAACATAGAATGCTAGGTTGGACAGAACCTTAGAGATTATCCACCCCACTCCCTCATCGCATAGGTAAGTAAACTTAGCTCCAGAAAAGTTGACTTAATAAGGTCATACAGTTAATGGAACAGTCTGGAAGAAAACTTAGGTTTCCTGATTACATATCCAGTATATATGTAGCTTTCACAAATGCTCTATGCAGACACACTACCACAGTGGTTTTATGGGGCTCTTTGAACTCTGGGAATCAGTATAGGTGAACCACTAGAGACCAGAGGCCCCTTACCTTCTATACTGGAGGTGCTGGGAAACTTACCTTCAGTACTGGAAATGGGGGTACTGTCACATTTGCTTTCACACTGCTGCATCGATGGAGGTCGAACAGTTTCTGGACAGTCACTCGATGCCTGTCCAGTGTAGGAAAGACACTGCACAGTCCGCATTTGCTGTCCAAGTCCACACTGAGCAGAACACTAAACCAAAAGACAGGGAGAAACAAAATACTGAGCTCAACAATTTTCAGGAGGTAAAAAAGATACTATGTCATTTCAAATACCATAGATATTAGCTTTTAAAGCCCATATGTAGTTCACCTTAGAGAGGTATATGATTAGGTCATTCTATTACAGAACTGGTTTAGAAACTCAAGGATCATGTTATTACCCTAGAAAATGGAAGCAACTTAGTTTCCACAAGACAACAGTTGGAGATTTTGGGGCTATTATTTCAACAGTTCCAAGCAGTGCTGGTGAACTTAAACAAGAGTATAATGAGAAAATATTTGTGATGAAGTAGAATAATCAGAGGTTCTAGGGCTGGGACATCACTACTGCTGCCTATTTATATATTATAGGTTTGTGGGAAAACAACCTGATGGTCTACTGGAGTGCTCTTAATCTGATCAAAATATTAGTTCAGTATAACAGCAGTGACTGCTGTGGGGCCTGGTGATGGGACTAGTTTGGGGAAAAAAAAAAAGGGCATAAATAAGTACCTTGAGTTTTGTGAGGTATGTTCAGTCACACAAATCTGAGACAAATCTGAGAAGAGGTCTGGTGTTAGCCAATTAGCATGTCTCCCTCTCCTTTTTCATCTACTCGGGGGATTCGGTTACTTTAGAATTGAAGTTTCTCTCTGAGGGGCTTAGTTTCAGCTGGGACTGATCAGCTGACCAGGCTGAAGAGTAAAGCTGTGGTCTATTCTTTGGGACTGCCGCCCAGAATACCAGAAAGCCTGTGAGATTTGGGATCAAAGGGATGAGGAGCTAATTGTGCAGAGACAGGTGATGGTGATGTTTACAAGGTAAACAAACCGAGGCCCTGTTGGATTTATTTGCAAAAACTCTCAAAGCACTTACAGGACCTGCAAGGATATTTACAGATACTTTTAAGTTTCTAAATACAGAATGAAAAATAAATGCACCATAAACATGTAGTAAAGCATCTCTGAAAATGTATTTTCACTGGTTAATTTCAATTTTAGGAAACTGAATTGAAAATATAGAGGAGAAGAAAAGGACTTGACAATATTTAAAAGAACAATCTCAAACTGATAACTGTAAATTTGGTGAAATTATCAACACGCAAAAACTTTCAAATGCCCTTCATATAACAGTGAATTGCAACAAAGAATATATAAGAAAGGAAATTCCTAGCCGGTTTAAATAAAAATCATAAGAGCATGTCTGTACTGATTCTTTAATAGCATAATATCAGTTATAAATTGTGAAACTGTCACACTTCTACAGAGAAACACATTGCATTCAATGTTTACTTAAGCTTATGATGTATATTCCATTTGAGCACTTTGTAAATCAAACTAAGTACTGTTATACAAAAGCAAATTATTAATTATTTGTTAGACAATGCACATGTTAATTATTTTATGATCATACTTCTTTTGTTTCCCCACAGGGCTGAGCACAGAGCAAGTATATTTATTTGCCTTAATGGAGACTGAAAATCTTTGCCCGCTCCCCGAAGAGTCTGTAGATACTGCTGCACTCTAGTAATATTGAATTTTGGCCATAATTTTGGTAACTACTTCTACGAAATGCCATTATTAATAAGTAATGGCAGGCCCAGAGCACAAACAAAATCGTGCTGGTGTAGTTATATGCCGTTCTGATTTATTTGGGTCTCAGATATTAGAAAATGACCAGCTCAAGGTTAATTATAAAGCCGCAGTAAAAGGGCATTGATTCACTAGAAATTTTCTTTCTGGAGCATTATTTTTTAACATAACCTAATAAATTTCCTTTTTGACATTCAAAAGAACAATACTTAATTTTCCTTCTATCCAAATATATCAATTTGCTTTTAAAGGATTTAAGGTGACCTTCAGCAAGATAAGACAATTTAAAACTGAGAAAGAAGAAAGAAAAAGTAGGAATTGGAACATAAAATAGAAATGAGTCCAATCAATATAAAAGTACATACTAAAAGCCCTATATACCCGTTTTCCAAATTCATAGTCTCCATCAGCTAAATCCATTGAAGAGTAAGTATTAATAACATTTCAAAGATTGTCAATCATATTATCAAGCTAATTAAAACCTCCACATCTTTTCTGTGAGGTTAAGAGAGGTCATTTTGCCAGTGGGAAAGCTAAGACAATGGTGTTAACTGATCTGGTCTTGAATTAGTTGAGGGAGTTGGCACTAGAATCCAACTTTTGGTAGCTTGTTCAAATCTCTGGCCATTAGACTATTTCTCTTTAATTTTAAGTTAAAATGTTAGAATCCAAGGAGTAGGTGAAAGTGGGAAGTGTGGGAGAAACATGGCTCAGTGTGTCTATGTGTGACTGCTGCTGCCTATGCACTGTCTCACACTCACATCTCACACCTGGACCTCTACGTGTTATTACTCATCTCTTGAGCCCCTACAATGACCCAATCAGGAACCTCAAGTGTCTCAAGGTGCTGCTTCAGCAGGAACCCACAGTCCAACTGCCCTACCTGGCCCCAGTCTCCTGTCACCCAGCGAGGAGGAGGACAGCGGCCCAAACTGCAGCGGATGCGGACAGGGGGTTTGCTCTCCTCGGAACATTGTGCCGCTGGGAATGTTCTAGAAAGGTCACTGCTCTTGCACAGGACAATCCGATGCTTGAATCCTGGACCACATTTGGGAGTGCACTGTAAATAAAACAAATACTAATGAATAACGATAGTCTAAAGACAGAGAAAAATTTGAGGAAGGTCTTTCTCCAAGTAAATGTGTGTTTGGGTAAACAAGGTACACACATACTCAATTCTAGGCAGTCTTACATATCTGAAAATTCCTTACGTTTTTAAATAGAAGAACTTTTATCTTTTTCCCTACGGTCTTTAAGAGCTAAATCCAAAGTTTGCTTTTCTTGGCAGCATACTTTCTTCTTTTATTGTGTGTAGGCTTATTCCGTGATTCCTCCCTATTCTTGGCCATATTCAGTTGTGATAAGATTCTGCTAATTTTTGGAATGTGGAATCCTTGGTTTCTTACTTGCTAGGTGTAGTCTTCTGAAAAGAATTCTTATGTAACTAGTAGACCATCAGAAGTGGTCTTTGATTTAGATGTGTACGGTTGTCCCTCAGTATCTGCAGGGGACTGGTTTCGGGACCTTGGAGGCCACCAGAATCCGTGGATGCTCAAGTCCCTTGTATAAGATGACAACACATACCCTCCTGTATACGTTAGATCATCTTTAGATTACTTACAATACCTAATACGATGTAAATGCTATGTAAATAGGTGCCAGTGTATGGCAAATTCAAGTTTTACTTTTTGCAACTTCCTGGAACTTTTCTCCCAAACATTTTCAATCTTTGATTGGTTGAATCCATGGATGTGGAAGCCAGAGATATAGAGGGCCAACTGTATTCTTAGAGTGTGCTAGCTAAGGATACATGATCACAGGTAAAGGTTTACTGTACAGAAAATCTCTAGACATTTGCTTGTCCATCAGTTAAACATAATGAATTTGACTGTTCTTTAGTTGGACCAGTATGCTCTTCATACTGAGGAAAAGATCCTTCTTCCTATGTCATGAAGTCTATTACTTACCTCTTTTCCTAGTTAATTGGAGTGCTCTGTTCTAGAGCCACCTATTCAACGTGGTGGCTGACTGAAGTCCTCTAGCTTTCTCCCCTGCACATCTGAGCCCTTCCTTATAATCTGTACTTCTTCTCAGTGAAGTGAGACCCTTACCCACAATATTTTGAAGCCCTGTTTCTATACCTTTCATTCAAAAGCCATTTCCAAATTTCCTACAGGAACTACACTAGACTGGGGGGAGGGGAGACCATAAGAATGAATAAATAAGTCAGTCTGTACCTCAAGGAGCTCACAGTTTTAATGTAGGAGACAGATAGGTGAACACAAGGTTAAGTAACATAAAAGAGGATGCAAGAATATATAAATTCTTGTGCCCCTAATCACCAATTTCTTATTTTATAATTATGTGTTCATAAGTCTTCTCATTCCTACCAGACTATAAGCTCCTTAACATTATTTCATTTCTGCTTCATTTTCGTACACAACCTCACCCCCATCCTCAGGATCCAGCAGAGGGTTTTGAGAAAGCACTCTATAAATATATACCCTCCTTTATTTGGGAAGATGACGGTTTTGATTTACTTTTAGGTAAATCAACATGTACTAGTAGTTGTGGGATGGGAATGTCTTCTTGAACAATGTACATACCCCTGAGTGGCTTTGTCAGGGGTAACCCTTGAACCTGGATCATGTCATGGAAAGAAAGAAAAATATTAAAATTCTTTCAGGTGTAAATCAAGGATCTCATGAACACTCTTCATCACAACGAATGTGGTAACAGAGTGCATTTCCTCCAACTTAGAAAACCTTACATTAAGATGCATTTTGAAGGAGAATAACATCCAGTTCTTTCCAATATGGTTCCAAAAAAGGTTTTAGTTAGGGATTTAGAAATCAAGAGAGAAATTCCCGATCCCTGTTATTCTTTTTCACAGCCAAATCAACATCCTTATTTCTAGCTGCTGCCTCACTCTACCCATATACTCAGTCATCTGTTGATTTCTCTTTGTCTCCACTGCCACTAACCTTACTACAGACAAACATCACTTCCTACGTGTAACATTGCAATGGCTTTCTAACAGGTCTCCTGTTTCTTGTTCTTGCCTCCCTCCAATCCACTCTCTAAAGCACACAGCCAGTTATATTCTGTTCTGATTTTTAAAAAAATCCTTCAGTGGTCTTCAAGATAAAAATTCAAACTCTTTAAATATCTTACTATACACTGATAGGAAGCCTCTGCTTACCTCTTCAGATTCACCTCTCCATACTCAACAAGGTACAGTATTCCTAGTGCCAGCCCAGTGCCAGGCACAAAGCTAATGCTGCTGCTCATAGTACTACTATGACTACTGCTGCTATAAATAATGATAATATTGATAGCAGCTGCCATTTAATAAACACTCTAGATAGCTGTGCTAAGCGCTGTAATTCACACAGTCTTCACAAAAATCCTGTGAGATGACAATTATTATTCTGTTTTTAAAATGAAGAAACAACCCAGAGTAAGTGATTGGTACAAAGTCATGCAGTGTTTAAATGACAGACCTAACGTTACCACCTACTTAGTGCATGTCAGACACTACACCACGTACTTTGCACATATTATCCCATTTAGTCCTCACAACAACCCTGTCACTTTATCTATCGAGAAACCAAGACACGCAACCCTATCTTGCAATCATGCACTCTGTAGAATGAATAAAGCCCTGATTCGAGTCTCTTGAGCTTGTCCCACCTGTGTCTGGTCCTCTTGACTTCTCACCAAGTCTCTTCCATCGACCACCAGTGTTAGAAGACACAGCCTTAGGGGACTTCTGTCACTCTCTTAATGCTTAATATTATTATTGATAATGATACCACTACTACCTTATATTCCATTAGAGCTTCACAGTTCACAAAATACTTTCAATACATTATTCTCATATAAGTTTTTGAGTCATGTTACAAGAAAGTTTAAGCAACTTAATCGAGGTTAAACAGACAGCAAGTGGTAGAGCTGGAACTAAATCCTAAGCCTTCTGATCTATACTTTAGCTCCTAGCATTGGCAGAAACAAAGTCTTGAGAATACATAAGAAGTATTAATTATTATAAAAATAAATGAGATAAAGTACAAGAGTATGGAAGGGTATTTCAGACTTTAGGGATAGAGGCAGAAACACGTTGGATGTACAGGGAATTCAGTTTAGTATTCAGTTTTAGTATTTTGAGGCTATGATTAATTTTCTATACTGGGAAAATTTACTGAAAAAGGCACTTGTGCCATTCCCCTTCCCTCTTCGCATTTTAAAAGCATACATATGTATACTAAAGCCTGGGACAAAAAAATGTCTGTCTGTGTACAACTGAGTCACTTTGTTGTACAGCAGAGATTGGCACAGCATTGTTAATCAACTCCACTTCAATACAAAAATTAATTAAGCCTAGGACATAGGTCTCTTGCTTATTCCAATATCCTTTGCCAGTAGCAAGAAGCTTCTGCTATTATTTGAAGACTGAAGTAACATCTAGCAGTCTTTCCTAAGAGCCTATGCCAAAGTCCTGCTTACAGTTCTGGGAGGCAGACAATGCAAAGACAGACAATTCATTCATCTGTGTCTGAGAAGTCCCCAGGGAATCAAAGACAAAAAAACAAATAAGATCGATGATAATAGGGAGAAGAATAAAAAGAGAAAGCAACATTGGAATTTATTAAGTGTCAAGCAGCGTTCTAAGTCCTTTGCATGTCACAATTTACCTAATCTTCATGGAAACCTCACGAAGTGCTGTTCTCACACCCATTTTACTAGTGGGAAACTGAAGTACTGAGAAGTACAGATAAATTCGGATGGCAGCTCTGAAAAAGATAATGCTCTGAAAGGTAAATGTACAAAGACACAAACCCTCTGTGGGACAATGTGAAGTTATACGCAAAGCTTAACATATGACATCTTCTATTGAGGCAAGAAATAATTAAGAAAATTATAGCCCAAGCTCCACTAAATAAGTCACAGATATTCTATCCTACAGCACTGGAAGTAGAGATAATCAACTGGATTCTCAAAATAGTGAATGACTGAAAACTACATACTGATTCAATGAATATACCAGCCCTGAGCCCCGCAGATCTAGCCACAAATATTACATGCCTATAGCCGGAATCTCAACTCTGGTCTCTGCAAATATTGCACTTCTAGAGGGTGACTGTAAAATGAAATGTCTAAAAATTGCTTGTAAAAAATAGTAAAGCCACAGGGATGCCACTTAGACCAACCTCGTTTTAAGTAGAACTCTATCCTGCAAATTCTTCTGACCTTATGTCAGAGATGTTCAAGCAGAGACAACCCTCAGCTTGTTCTTATTTTTGCTTCTTCCCTCTGCTTTATTTAGCTTACATTTCATCTTTGCCTCTCTAGCCTTCTGATGAATAAATATGTTTATCTATCTGACAGCCTCAGTTTTATTTAGCTACCTAAAAAAACATGAAATCCTAGAAAAGCAAGATGCAACCACAATTATGTGTATGATTAATAGGCATTAAATTAATCATAAATGATTCAGAGCATGTTTCAGAGATAATCATTAGTCTATACCCATGTAAAGGGTATATTTTTTACACACTTTTTGAGTATGCAGTAAAATTCATTAGAAATCATTAGAAATTGAATACTTAGTAATAAAAAGTCATTTTTTTAGACTAAAGTCTAGTTATAAATATCAAAATTCATTCAATTCATTCTCGTAATAAACCATTAGGTAGCTGGGTGGAAGATAATTCAGCAGAAAATGATTCTTTAGTAAAATTACTTTTCTTACTATTTCTCTTCATTGCAGATAAATATCTTTTTTTCTTCTTTTATTCATATAATCAGAATCTTACAATTATTTAAAATCTGACCAGACCATTTGTTTTTTGTTCTCATCTCAGTGGGATATAGGAGGTGATTTTTATGAGAGATACATTTATACTTCAGTTCAAGATTCTATGATTAAGAAGCAAAAACATATTTTGCAGAAAAAACATTTGAAACCACACCAGGGAAAATAATTTGGCTCTCACTTGTAAAGGATAGAAACATTAACATTTTGGGGTTAGCCTGAATTCTCTCTGGAGAGGTGGGTTTAATTTACTTAGTTATGGCATCAGAGTAGAACCTAGGAGTAAACAAGGTGACAGCACAAGTATCTACTAAAACAAAGAACAGTGCCTGGGTAGGAAGATTCCCCCTGCCCCATCCTTCTTAAGTAATGCTACCTAAATGTAAATCCCATCAGGTCAATTGAGTATGATGCCAGTCATCTATTTGTCCAAGAATAAGTTCAAGAAACAGAACTTTTTCAATGGGTACTCTGTGGGAGTCAAAAGAAACCACTCCTATACATCAAAAGAATGGCTAAGGATTGCTGGAGCCCATTCACAGTACACAGCAACACTTTAAGAGTCACATGCCAAGAGAGGGCAAAAACAGAAAGCCATTTAAGTTCAACATAGCATGGGTGATCTCAGGAGTGAGGCTAAATTGTAGGAAATGGGAAAGCCATGGCTTCATTAGTTTCACAAAGACTGCAGAAGAGCCATTTTCCACCAAGGCAATTTGGCTTAAATTTTTTTTTTTTTTGCCATAAGCACTGGGTGAGTTTCACTGATGGGGAAAATGAACACGGTTCCTGGCTTTGCAACAATGGAAATTTTACATTTAGAGAAGCCAGCAAAGAAAAGAAAAAGGTCAGAGGGTACATTCCTCTTACTGAAACATGTTTTCACCAGTTGAACCTCACCCTTGTGATTAGCAGAGCTCAGACAGCCGATATTTGGAATTGGGAAGGGGGCAGAAAGAGGAGGGAAGTTTTCATGGGCGTGTGAAAAAGATATCGTGTGAAACATCTTTGCAAAAGTTAAGTGAAAGAGGTTGAACACTGCGTGCTCTTCTGCTGGGACCTCCTCTTTTCATTAGTGGGAGATGTTACATTCCTCTGAGAAGAACAGGTTCCTTGTTCTCACTTTGTTCTCCATGGCTACTCAGACATTTTTTTTCACTTAATGCTATTTACTTTTACTTATTTTTAACTTATCTGGAGAAGAGGTAGGTTTTATGGTAAAGGGAAATGGAAGGGTGAGAGTGCACCCTCTCCTTTGGAAAATAAACAGGAGAGACTGAATGGGGACAAAAATCATCTCTTTCCTCCTGAACAAAGGATGAAGATGATGGTATAGATGATGTTCAACTAGAATCTTTGAGACGGCAATGGCAGGATTTCCTGACTCATGCTTACCCCAGAATAGTTTTCCTGTGTTGTCTGTGGAGAGACAACAGGCACTATTTTTTGGTTTTTTTGGAAGTGATAGTCCCAACATGTGTACTCTATGCCCCCAGCTCCACTTCTCTCCCCTAAGCTTTGACTCAGCTATCTTAAAGAAGATAGCAGAAATGTGATTAAAAGTCCCCTTAACTTAAACGTATTTCTCCAGGCAGCTTCCAGGAGTACCTAACAGCCTCGCAGAGCCGTTTGAGCAAGCCACTTCTAAGACTGGGTAGATGAGAAGCAAAATGCTAAAAGTAGGGTAACTACAACCTGTATGAAGTTGAATTAGGAAGAAAATCTTAAAATGGTGTTTGGAATGGAAACATACAGTAATATACATAATCTGTTCCTTAAGGTGATTATATTTGGTGTTTTATGTTAAAAATATACTGATACAGAAAAATGTAGATCCAGAGACCAATGTGAAGTGAGTCTGCACATGAGAAGATTTTGGCGTTTTAGTGGTCAGCAGAAGTTTTTTCTAGTTTCTGGTTTTGAACTTGTTGATTTTTCTCCACTTTTTGTAGAAGGATAATATGGTATAAAGTTCTGTATTCAAGCCTTCCTGTTACCTATCACTACTTTATTCAATCTTATCTTCCATTTATTCTTTAAAACAAATCCTTTTCTCCCACTCTACTTTCACCACATGATCTTTGCGTTTCTGTTCAGTTGCTTCTCTTATCAGGAATACTTCTCCAGTTTCAAATCTTACACTCCTACAACATTCAGTTCAACCCCCATCAACTAAAACGCCTTCTGAGCCTACTCCAGGCTATTCTGACCTTCTCAGCTCTGAATTTCTGTATCACTTATACATTTATACCTCACAATCCACCATTTTGTTAAACACTGTCTTATGTTATTCTCTTGCTGCTTCATGGACATTTCTTATTTTCCCAAGTTCTTGAGATTCTTCTGAATTCTCCATAGCTCCTATCCCAATGTGGTTAGAAAGTACCCAGTTATACTTACTGACTTGGCCTGAAACCCTAAAAATGTTGCAGCCAATTATCAGGTCTTCCATTAGGATTTTCCAATAACAACGTTGCCATCATTATCAAAGACTATTTATGAACTTCTATAAGGGTCTTGGGCACTGACTTGCAAGTAAAATAACTACTAACATGTGTACAATTCTGTAAAATGTCTTGTCTTTATCACTGGATTTTATCTTCCAAATGAATGTAGGAGTTAATCCACCCACTGTTAGGGAACAGAAGAGTTCATACTGTTTTCCATAACCACTGAATAATACTGAGAATATCTCTACATTTGATTGAAACACAAATAAAAGTTAGGTAGGCAGAATGTAATTACTGAAGCTGGACTATGGCCAGGAAACTTGGAAGAACACTCCCAACTTCTGCGAAAGATTCCACAGATAACCACAACCGGTCAGAATCTCCATTTCCATGTATCATCTTAAACACAGGTCTCTCTTTTAGCCCTGTGCCTCTAGCAAAATAAGGCCACTCAAGCAGTAAGATTCATAGGGAGAAAAGTTACATCCAGAGGTTCCTAAAGAACAATGTTTAATTTTTTTCTGTTGTTTATTTTTTGACAAACTTATGAGGTCTACAGGAAATACCTAAAGCAAGTACCACAATGTTTCCAGCAGGAAATGCATCCTGTTTTGCTAACTTAGAAAAATGACCTTTAGTTATATAGCCAGATACTCATTCTTTCTAACATTAACCAACACTACAGAAGGATTCAGTTCTTCTTTAGGAAATGTAGAGAATGGTACAGTGTGTATATTGTATATGTCTCACACAGGATGAAGAGTCAAGAATTAACTCTACCTCTTACCTCATTTTTCATACGACCATTTTTCTGAGGCCTCGGGATTATATCAGACTTTTTATATATACATGTATGACAGAAAAACATTATCTTAGTCAGATCTTCCTCAATGATCATATAAGTGGAGGTAATGATAAAATCTGAATTTGACTTTTTGACAGTTATAACCCTCAACTCCGTGTTTCTTCCCCAGAAGCAATTAAAATATATATAGATATATAACATGTGATGATAAATTAAACTCATATGTAAGATTTATATGGTTAGGCTGGAACATTACTTGGAAAAAAAGATATAACATATCACTAATTCTGAGCTTATAACGCTGTTCAAGAATAGCAACGAAGAAGAAAACCCACTTATAATATTCTCTCAAATTCACTTCAGGCTTGTTTTTTAATTAAATTGACGACTAGTTTCTCACTGATTTTCCTTACTCCAAAAACCTTTACTTCCTGGCAAGCAGCAAAAAAATATAACATGGCCAAATTCAGAGTTATGCAGCCCTTACTTGTTGAGTTCTAAGGTGCTCACATGCTCAGGTGTCCTTAATATTAAATGCTTTGGTATTGATAGCTAAGACATCTCAAAACATACAGCCTCAGATTTCCTTACTTCTGACCAGTCCAAAGCCACCCACTGTGGTGGACATGACTGGTTGTTGCAGGGCTCTTTTTCAATAGGCCGGTGTGTTAAACAACCACTGTAGTCCAGTGTCTCCTCCTCAGAAGGTCCAATCTTCCTGATGCAGAGCACTGCCCTTGTGCGCATCCCTCCATCACAAGTCTTGCTACATTCCAACCAGTCCCCAATGAACCACCTGCAACAAGAAGTGGAAGAAACACAGAAAAGCATTCCCTCAGTGCAGCCAGAGATTTCAGCAGAGTGAAGGCACTTTCTCAGTGGACTACCTCCTCTTCTCAGAAGAGCTAACATTTCAGTGTCAGTTGATGTGACAAATGACAAATGGAAGAACTGCTAAGGAAAAGATAACCCACTGTCGGCTGCCTTCTAGAGCAGAGTGCATGGGCTTTGGAGCAGGCAGAACCCAGGTTCAAACAAGCAATGCACTATGTGTTTTTAAACTGCTTTTTGTCCTTTTTTATTAATTTCTAAAACGAGGATAACGATATCAATCATGAGATTGTCCTGAGGAGTAAGCAAGGTAACATATGAAGCTCCAAGCCATGTGCTGGTAAATGGTAACAACTGGTTCCTCATGGGAGGGAAGGAGTCCTGATTTGTTGCATTTGCCAGTTTCTGTGGTATAAATACTTCACTATGGCTAATTTCAGCCTATCACCTTGACATACTGAACACGAACAAGAGAAGATATGCTAGTAATAGGGTCTCAGGAGCTTCTAACAGTGTCTAACACACAACAAACAAGAAACAGTAGCCATTTTTATTATTACATTGAGGCAGGTTCTCCCTCAATTGAGGACTTTGTGATAAAACCACACTACAGGAGCTAGGGATTTGTTTTCTGCTTCCCAGAAATGAATGTCATGCTCTGCGTAAGACAGACGTCTTTATTGTCCTCACAGGGGCAGAGATGGCCCAGGTATCCATCCAGAAGCCTTGAGAGTCCTAAAAACTCTGTGGTAAAAGCAGAGCCCTGAGCCAGCTCTGTGAAAACATGGAGATCCCTTGCTTTGACCCCTTTACTCTTAAAAACAGCTTCTACACAGCTAATGTGGGAAGAAAGAGAAATGTCTTAATAAATGAACATATCTCACATTTGTAGGTATACCACTCCTAAAGTCATCAATGAACTTTCATATATACAATTTCAGGTGTGTGTGTGTGTGTGTGTGTGTGTGTGTGTGTAGTATTTCTGCAGGACTCACTCTTTTGGGCACATTAATTGGTCCAAGGGTATGAATCATGTTCCCAATCAGACCAATAAGAATTCAGCTTTAGAATTTTTATATCTCAACGATAGCAAAAGGGATGCTTTCCTTTCTGGTCACAAAGGTGTATAAAGATATAAGAGCTGATGATGGCCATGTCCCCTGTCAAGTGGAATTAGCTGATCTGAAAGAATGCAGAGGAGCTAGAGAGTCCTGCAGGTATTTGAGTGCTTGATTCCAGCCATTCCTGAAGCTAGGTCCACTCTTACGATTCCCTCAGCTTTGTTATATAAACCAACAAATCCTCTTAAGCGCAGAAGATAGCCAAAGTTGAAGTTGTGTTATTTCCAACCAGAGTCCTGACTGATATATTATTGTATTTAATGTAATGAATATATGCTGAATGCCTTCTATGCTCAAGGCACTGTGCTTTGTTTTACAGAAGAAAGTAAGACCCAGTGTTAGGAAAACAGTTCTCCAAAATCATGAAAAGTGCAATGATGGAGCTAGGACTAGATCCCCCATCAGTTGATATCCACTGGATTTCATTTATAACACTGCCAAATAATAGAATCCAGATCACAAGCATGAGGTCAAAAGACATTTTCTTCAATCCGTGCTTTATAAATCACACATATATCCTAAATGGATATGCTCATGCTCTTGGTAGGAGAGTAACCAGAGAGAAGAGTATTAAAGTTTAAGAACAAATTTCACCTCTTTTCACGGACTTAGCTCATTTGTGCCAGTTTTGTACGTGGAAGATAATACCTTAGTGAAGTCAGAGTACTAGCGTCCTAAATTTGAGCCTACACTCAGCCAAATAAGCCACAATGGCCTTTGTTTATTATTATTTTTATTTTCTTTACTTACAGAGGGAAACCAGCATTTAGAAATATCATAATTAACCAGTTTCTCAAACTTAAAAATATATTTTGTCAAAAATTTAAAAATTTTCAACATAAGATTTATTTAAAGAATGGCAATTTAATCCTGAATTTTAAAAATCTGATATTAACATTTTTTTTCTAAGTCATTTTCCAGAGGAGATTTAAAGTGATTTTCATATTCTTTCCATTTTATTTTCCGCAGATGAACAGGATCCTAAGTTGTTAGTACCATTTTTGGTAAAGAGGAAAATGTGTATTGAGAATAATAACTTGCATGCCAGCCATAGTGAAACTCTGATTCAATTCGCAGCAGTGATTTCATCACCAAGATTAGGGGATAAAACAGCAATGTGTATAACTCGGCCACAAAAAGTTCAGTCATACCATCTCCAGCCATGATCTCATTAGGTCTCAAAATGTAAGAGGGATGGAGGCCTTCAAATTAAACACAGGTGCCCAGAGTAACAGCAGTGATTTCAGGAGGTGTTGCTGTTTTTTTTGGTGCACGAGGCCAGGGCCACCTCCGCCTTTTTATTCTTCGTCCTCTCTTTTATTGCCAACCATCTTTTAACCTAGATGTATCACTCTAGCATTTAACTCAGAATGTATGAAAGTAAAAATATTAACTACACTTCCAATTTTCCTTCTGACTTTAACTTTGATTTCAGGTTTCACATTCAGTCCCTGTTGCATCTTTATTGCTCACCAAATCATCCCTTCCCATGTCTCTCTAAAGGATTAAATCACCATCCAGTTATTTAAATAGCTTTGCAATTTTACCACTGCATCTATTAGTCCCAGTTTCACCACTCTCCTGTCTAGTGTAAGACAGACTGCTTCCTTCAACTTCATTCTCCATGTATTTGACCCTCTGATGACATTCTCCCTATTTCTCTTTTTCATCCTCTAGTTTCAGTGGTAAAATATGAGCACGAAAATTCTCTCTGAGACTATCAATTGCTGAATTATTATAATCTGAATAATACTGGGGCTATTTCTTTCTGAGCTGAAGACCCAGTGATAAAATTGTCTTCATCCTCACCAGGATGAAGAAGCTATACAGTTTAGTGGGATTCACGTTTGAGTGTCTGAAATGAGTGGCTTGATGCAGCCTGTGTAATCTGATCTATATTATCTGCACCTTAAGAGGACAAACAATAATATTGAGGGAAGAGAATGAGATGATGGGAGTTGACTTATATGATTTCTATGATTCCTCCCGGGTCTTACATTTTGGAGTTTTATAGAGGACTCTGATGATCTTTCTCTAAACTTAAAATAACAGATTATAGTCATCCATGGGGTGAGGTGAAATGACTCAAAATAAAAAGATACTATTAAAGAAAACCTAGCCCCTGGGTAAAAATCTCTCTCCAGTCTGACCATCCTTTTGCCCTTCTGCTTATAATTCTTACTGTACTTAACATATTTTGCCTTGTACTATAGTTATTTTTATATGTATTTGCCCAATTAGATTGTCCTTAGGAAAAGGAACCATTTCCTAAGGCACAGTGCCTTCCATATCGCAGTTGCTTAAAAAAATGTCTTTTAATTCTTGGTCACAGTATTATCACAATGTACTGTACTCCATTGTTTTTACCTTTCTGATCTTTGCAAATTTAAAAATCACAGTAACATACAGGAATTATATTCAGTATCCAAAGACTCTTCAAATGGGTCATATATACAAATATTCTTGCTATTAAAAGATAGTATGGTCAAAACTGAACTCTTGGCCTTTCTCTTTGGATTCCAACTCAACATTACTTCCTTTTCTTACAGTGGGGCACTAGCTTCCTATCAGTCATGCTCTTTAATATCAGCTCCTCCCTTTTCCTTTTCCTAATTATTTCTGCCTATGTCATGAATCCTACCATTTTCATTCAATGCCTCTAGAATTCTTGTTTTTTTCCTATCCCTAGTCACCTCACCATCTTGACTACTATTCTTTTTCTCATAAAAGAGTTGCTGCTCTGACCACATTACTTTTTTCCAGCAAGGCTTCCTCTGGCCTATCAAGGTCCTCCAAATAAACATTATTATTATTATTTCTTTACCAATGCCTCTTTTGTCTATTCTTCCTAGTCCCCTGTATTTTCTTTATGCAGAACAAGGATAAACCTTACTGCCCTCTATCTTTCCATACTCTACTTATAAAATCTCCAATATGACTAAAGGACATTTAAAATATTTCATTAGATAATTTCTGATTAAAAAATACCATTTAGGATTTTAAATTAATGGTATTGGGAAAACAATAATATTTGAAAATAAATATAGATCCTTTTCTCAAAGCAGGCAAATATATTTCAGATAGAGTTTACCTTAAAAACGAACTTTGAAAGTATAATCATAAAGTGGGTAAGGCCTTCATAACATTATACCAATGAAAGAAATAAAAGTTTGATAGTTTTCCTACATAGTATTTAAAAAAACTTTTATAAGTAAAAATAGATCATAACACCATAATATGGGAAATATATAACAAACTAGGAAAAAATATGTCTAAAATAGTTAATATTCTTAATACATTGAGTTAATACAAATCAATAACAAAATGATAAGCTCTTCAGTAGAAAAATGGGTCAGGCCATGAAGAGCAAAAAAGAAGTAACACAAATGGCCACTGAACATAATTTTAAAATGTTCAGCCTCACCAGCAAGTCTAGCACAAAAAACAAAATAGCAATTAGATATCAAGGGTTTTTCTTCCCTATAAAATAGTTAAAGATTGTTTTTAAAATAATACCTGGTGTTGTTCAGTTCAGGAAAATGACGGTCATATACGTACTGTTGGTGGGAATATACATTCATACATTCTTTCTAGAGAGCAATTTGACAGTTTGTCTCAGAGAGTAAAATATAATTCCATTTGAACCAGAAATTTTATTCCTATTCATTTAGCATAAGGGCATAATTATAGAGAGCAAAGTTTTAGTAGCAAAAATGGTTAATGCTGTGGAATAGAAAGGGATCAAAAGCTAGGACCCAGACAAAATTGTTCAACAGTGGAAAACCACTTTAAATAAATAATGACATATCTACTAAATGTTGTAGATGATGTTTAATGTTCAGAACAACATAATGTTCAATATGTTGAGAACTGACCACAAAGCATCATAAAATAATATAATTCCATTTTTTATATACATGTGTCTATGTAGACATAGAAAAAGATGAAATATATAGATCAAAATATTAACAGTGGTCTTACAATATTGCGTCTTTTTAGTTTCTTCTTTCTACTTATCTGCATTTAAAAAATTTTACGCTTTAATATGTATGACAAAACCCAAATATGATTATCATACTGTCATCTGAAAAACCTTCTCTCTTCCACACTCATTTAAAGTCTTACTGAATTCAGTAGTTTTTCAGTGAGCCTTATCTCTACAATACCAATGCCTACTGGGAATCTTATTACATATGACAACCATTCTGAATAATTAAGACTTCCTTTTTCATAGTCTGAATTCAAAGGAATAAAGAAGAAATTAAAAAGGAACTAAGAAAAACTGGACTGATAAAAGAGAAATATTTTAAATACGTATCATTAGATCTTTCCAACAAAGAAAACTGTTTGTCTAAATTTTCTATCTTTTTCAAATTCCATTTTCTTATCTCCAAACAACAAAAAAAGTTAAGAAGTAACTTTTTATTTCTGAACTACAAAAGGAAGGGAAATATGAAACAATTTTAATTGCGTAGGTTAATTCCAATATGTCAATTATCCTTAAAATGTTAAAAAAAAAAATCTCCCATGTAATATACAAGCACATGATATATGGAATGAAATGACCAACCACTGGAACCTCAAAGGATGTTTGAATAGCATTTGAACTTAAACAAATAAAAAAGCTGAGGCCAAAATAGAACAGGTGTGACCAGGCCCACTCAGATGCCTTAAATGGCTGATCATGACAAACATAATACTTAAAGTACTGAGTGTCAGGGAATTAATTTACTGGGTTGAGGCTCACAATTATATGAAAATATGCTTAAGTTATTGGAAACGTCAAAAAATATCTTGTGGTTTTTGAGCATCACTTTGTTTTATATAGCTTTTCAGTTTCTCTTGAGATAAATTTATAAAAATAATTAGCAGAAGAAAGGAAAATAAAAAAACAAATATCTTGTCTTTGTAATACATATCATAGGTTGTATTTCTATACTTTCTCATGTCTGGCTTTTAAGGAGTTAGTTACATGGTGATCACATTTGAAAAAGAAGAGACATGAAATTTTAAAAGTCTTAGAATAAAAACTTCTATCACCCTAGATTCTGTGTTCCTTATTTGGTAGCCACTGCCCTAAACCTTTTCTAGAGACTAGGAGTGAATATTTCCCTTTAAAATTAAAACATTCAGGCAGACACTGACTTTGGATATTGAAAGTTCAAAGGCATTATTATTTTGGAACAAATATCAAGAAATGCATCTTGCTTTAACCATATTAGGGACCTGCATTCTTTATCCACTGTAAGTCCCAGATTTTTGTGACTCCACTTTTAGAAAAAGGCTTACTTCATTATAGAGCTTTCCTCTCCAGTTCTAGAGAGCTTGGAATACATAATCTCATTTGCCTACACTCGCTTTCTTTATCAATTTCATGTTGGGATAATTAGCTAATCTGGGGGATAATGGTTACTCTGATTTCTCACACAAGAATGAAATGCCATTCACACATATTTTGTCTTGCTATTGTCAATCAGGCAAAATCTCTACAAAGATCAGTATTTTCAGGATTAACTCAGCATCTTTGTCCTTTTTCGCATAATTATTGCCTTTTGCTCAAACAAGAAACCTTTCTGTTCCTACAGATTATAGAGTGTGGCCCACTGATAGCAGGTCTCATATTTTTAAGTTTAAATTTTTAAAAAGTCATCATTAAGATGGATGGGCTTTCTTCTTGTACCTCCCTTTACAGTGAGTTGTAACTGCTACATTAATCAACAGAAAGGGACTGAAGTACACCTCTAGGCCTGTGCTCTACGCTCAGAAGACAGGATGCCTTAGGATGACAGAACTTAAAACTGGGTCAGCAAATTAAAGCACTGATACTCCATTACAGAATATTTCTAAACCATTTAAAATGTCTTTAAGCCTTTAGGATAAATATCTGGAAAAGATAGGACTGCACGCCAATCTACTATGTTTTACTGGATCTAAGATACCATTATTTTATGTACCATTAAAGAAAAATAATGCCTATTATTATTGTAAGATACCATCAATTGCAAAATGAATCTAATTTCAGAGATGTTAAAATGCAAATGATATGTGCTTTAGAATTAATGAAATATGACAATTGCCAGCACTATGCCAGGATCAACCTATTGAAGTTCCTGCTTTAAAGGGGTTAATTACTAAGTCCTGTGGATAAATAGGAATCAAAATTCCACCCTCTGTGATGTTTTACCCCCTTTTCTCAGCCTAATTTATTTATATCATATGAATGTATGTTTCCAAATAAGAATATCTAATGTTTTTCTCTTTGCACTTGAAGAAAATAATTCTCACTTCTTTCTCTTACTTACTCTGGTGGGCAGGGCTCAGTGTTGCAGGTTCTTTGATTTTCAGGTGGCTTACTATCAGGGTCACAGTAATTGTTCTGGACAATGGAGTTGTCGTCCAACCTTTTACAGACCACCTCCTGTCTTTGGACACCTTGAGAAAAGGAGGACATCATTAATTGAAGAGTAGTTTACCTTCCAGTAAGTTAGGTATGCATAGCTTTCCTCTGTGGGGGATCAACCTCACTGGATCGCTGCTGTCTTATCTGTTCCAGAAACATTTGACTGCTCCTCTAAAAAGGAGAGAAGACCTGGTCATTATATTGCAAATTTAGGCAAAATTATTGTTCTCATATTTAGAAACATAACTGTTTTCAAGTTCAGAAAAGAAGCTATTGGTAATTTTAAACAATTAGTATTCCCATTTGTATATTCTTCTTCATGCTTTCCTTTAAAAAAAGAAACTTTATTTTCCCAAAATATCATCAGATAAAATGTATGAATATACATTTCAGTGCAAAACAATGGTTGGATATCTATGTAAAAACAAAACATTAGGGACAAATTTACTTTTTAATATTTTGTAGGACAAATCCAATCAATTTAGTCTTTGTTAGGAACACGTAACATTCACACATTTCATTTTTTCTCCTTCCATTTACAGATTTATTTCTCTGAAAGCCCACAAAGTCTAGAATTTAAAGACTGCAGTGAGCCTCTTTAGACTGCAACCCATCAGTAATCTGTTTGCTTTGATAAAGTCGGCCCTTGTTGATTACACCACTGGCAAACAGATATACACATTTTCCATCAAATATTAACTTACAAAATACTTATCTCATTCTTAAAAATTGGTCTATGTAACCTGTTTGCCACAGCTAAAAATATTCTCATAAAATTTGTAAAATTCTAAATATATGTTTATTATTTATTGGCAAAGATATCCACCACACCTTGCTCACATTTCACAAAATACGAAGACACACACAAACACACTCTTATCTGTAAACATGCCTGGTGAATAGACTTTATGCAGATTCATTTTCTCTTCAGTGTAGAGGAATCAAAAGAAGCAAAGATAGGTGTATCAAGGTCTCAGAGGAAAGTCAATCTACAAGACAATGCTAAATGTTCCAGATCCTATAGAGGTAGCAGCTTACTCCCAGAATTGAAAATAAAAGCACAAACTAAGCTATCCCCCTACTCATCCATCCCATCTCTATAACCCGGTAGGCTAAATTACCTAGAACCAGTTATAAAAGCAGCATTAGCAGTATCCAAGCAACTACAGCTTCATACCTACCTAGCCCCACACAAACCTTCAGTTTTTCTTTTTTTTTCTCAGTTGCTTTTAGTAGTGCCCTAAAGAAGAGAGTTTGATCCCACATTAGGGAAATCAATGTGAAACAGGACCATTCAGTGAAGGAAACTGTCACTTAAAGAGCTACGCACCAAATGCTTCCCCAAGGTCTCTTAAACATCCTGGGAGTCTGCAGGTGGGAGTACCTCAGTCATCATGTTTTGCACACTTCTAACTAAGCACTTTGAATTTAAAGATAGGGAAATCTCTTTCCCTGATGGCAAAAACCATTAAGTCCCACAGCCTCCATGATGGTGGTGAGCAGATGAAGAAGGTATATTTTATTACTTGCAGTGACCCAAGGCTCTTACTGATCAAGTTTTTTGGTTTTCCTAAATTTAGGGGTTTAAAATATAGACAACTTACTTGCAAAATGTCTCAGAGTATGTGCTGTATTCATTCCATCCCAACCCCTTGAATAGGCCAAGTATCTCAGTTTATGCGACAACAGTTTGGAATTTTTTAACTATTAAACTTGAGATTTTTGAGGGAAGAATGATTCACACCAGGCATAGCTTTGACCCATTCACAGATGTTCCACAGTATTCACCACATATCTCCTCACTGTGTCATTCCAGTGGGCAGATAACTAAGTCCATGTGATTCACCTGGACAAAAATCTCTATTATTAGTCATAGGATTCAACACCCACTGCCACAGTGGCTCAGAATAGCCATCTACCTGGGTTCAATACTTGCTCCTATCAGGAGGAGCAGGGGACTGCTTTTATAGGTTAGCATGGTTATTTTTTTAAATAACCATTCAAATATAATTATACTTGGAGGGGGGAGACTCAAAACATCCACTTACACAAAGGATTTACAACTTCAGCCAACTTTTATAAATACATTTAATAACTAAAAAAAGATGATTAAACTTGCAATAAGGAAGTTGGCATTCAAGCTAGTATCTCGGTTGTTTTTCAGAAAAGGATAAACTTTTTATTTTTATTTTATTTTACTGAGGGAGGATAAACATTTTCAACACTACAAAATGGAACTGATATTGCTTTATATAAGTGGCAGAAACATCAATTCAGTTTCTACAGGTTAAGATAAAATTCTACTTCCTTTAAAAATCCTAGAAATGTTGTTTGGTTATAATGACATTAGTTTTTAAAAGTAGCCTTTAATATAAAAGCAAGGCTTCTGCAATTTGAATCACAGATGAGATATTAGTTATTAGAGGTAAGATTTACATTTGATTTTAAGATAAATTCTAGCCATGTATGATCTTGAAAAACTTCAGCTACATAACATTTATTGTTAAAAATTTGGAAAATACACAAAACCAGAAAGAACAAAATAAAAATTATCCACAATCTCATATCTTTGCTTTGGACCTTTATTTTTATGTTTTTTTTGCTGTACGCGGGCCTCTCACTACTGTGGCCTCTCCCGTTGCGGAGCACAGGCTCCAGACGCGTAGGCCCAGCGGCCATGGCTCATGGGCCCAGCCGCTCAGCGGCATGTGGGATCCTCCTGGACCGGGGCACGAACCCATGTCCCCTGCGTCGGCAGGCGGACTCTCAATCACTGCGCCACCAGGGAAGCCCTGGACCTTTATTTTTAAGGTTATTTTGTTCTTTGGTGGGATCCAGTAATTAATTTAAAATTACATAGTACACAAACTAAAAATGCCAGCTAAATATGGTTGGCAGGTCATTCATTCATTCATTCATCCATTCATTCATTCAATAGAGAATAATTACTGAATACAAGGCACTGTACTTCTTATGAGATACTGAGCTAAGTGCTGAGAATTACAAATTGACTTAATTTTGTCATGCCTCTCAGACTTCTTAAAAACTAGAATTTAGGATATTTGGGGGTACATTTCACTTTCATAATTTCAGAATGCTATTTTTTATGAAGTAAAAATTAAAGTCCTTGAATAAGCAGCTGAAATAACTGTATTTTACAAAGATGCATTTTCCTTGTATTCATCTTTTATTAATTTTCTTCTAAAATGTCATATTAGACAGTGTGGTATTTCACACTCGAGAACTGACTGACTATACTAGTAATCTATTCCAAACCTTCCTAAAATGCTGAACTATCTCCCTTCAATAGCACAAATCTCCTTCCAACTTTTACCCCCACACTTGGCAGGTTTACAGAATTTTTTTTTTTTTCTTTTAAAATCAGCAGCAACAGAATAACTCTCTAAACCAATGCACCTAATTGGATGGATTTTTCAACACATACTTTTGGATTAAGGAGAATGCAGCTTTTAGCTTTAGAAAACACAGATCAACTGGAAATAATCTAAACCAAGTCAACAAGAGAAATGATTGAGTTTAGAATCTTTTTATATGATCAACCCTCTTGTACATAGCTTCTTTTAAAGTAATCTGTAAAACATTGCTAAGAAGTTGATTTAAACCTCTCAGGAATAATTACATCCAGTTACACAAAACCACTATGCTTTCAAATCTAAAGATGTATAGTTTATAACCCAAAACATAAAATGTCCGTATGACCAGTCAGTATATGCCTAATCAAAAACAAAATTCTGGTGGCTTAGTGCCCATATCCCCTGGAGATATGCAGGTGTTCTGCAGAATTTAATTGGTCAAACTTAAAATTGCACTAATTATATTTTATTCTTAAACACCTGAAGTTACTGGCATGCAAATTCTATACCCAATTCTGTTTTTAAATGCAATTCCTCTTCCATGCTTAAAAAAAAAAAAAACTTTAATGGTTTCATATTACAAAATTTAAGTACAGAGATGCCATTACCAACATATATTTACTTTAAACTCTCTAAAATGGGTGTATCCTGTTTAGAGTCTTTTAATTTGCTTACCATTTTGGTTCTTTGATACCAAAGATGGTTCTTAACATGGAAATATAACTCTTATTTTTATCCTGGAAGTTTAAATTTGTCAGATCTTATATTTAATTTCTGCTAAAAGTTACAGATGATCTACTTGCCCATCAAAGGTTCTGCTGTCCAATGGGAGGAAGGAGTACCCAACTTGAATCACTGCTCAAGCTACACGTGAAGAAATGGCATTTAGTATTTTGAAGTAGCATACACCATAGGAAAATGAGCAAGAAGTCCACCAAGCTGCGAGTGAGTCCTATATGGAGCCCTTCATCTGTTGTGCTTACTCTAGGAAATGGTGATGGTTCAAGAATATAGGGTCTTTTGCTCAGCAGCTGCAGAGCCAATCCTGAGTGAAGACTTTAGAGACCATTCCTCCTCTTCATTTCTTGCCTCCTTTTCAGTCCCTCTCCTACTCTTCTTATAAGCTGCTCAATGTTCTCATGTCCCATCTCTCTTCTTTCAGATAATTAAATCATTTAATAAGTTCATGTGTAACAATATTTAGCAATTTATTGCTTTTCTCAGGGTAGTTCATCATTTTAAAAGTAGAGAGAGGGCACTTAATGCACAGAAATTACCACCTGAATCTCATTTGAAAGAGTGATATGTATTAAACCAAGAAGGATGTGGGAGAGGTTAAGGGCAAGAGAAAGATCTTCTAGGTCTTCTCAAATCTACTCATAAGAACCAGCATTTCAGTCCTAGATGATTCAATTGGTAAGTGAGCAGTCTGTAACTACATGTAAGTCAGTAAGGGAAAGACAGAAAGGAAAAGTGTAACTTTGGGATTGATGGGCTAATCAACATCTAGATAATTTAACCTAGTGGCAAAGCACATCCTATCTACCCAAGAAACAGTTTTCTGAAGAATAGGGGGGGAAAGTTAATAAGTCAGAGCTTACAGTACAAATGTGGTTGGTGGCTAAAGCAACAATTTGCTTAACCACAGCATCCAAAGTAGCTAGCAACCAAGACAACACTATATAACCACAGTATACAGAGCATATGGCCAACAACATTAATTTAATCTAAATCTTCAGTGCAGATAGCATCCAGAGAGCAACAAGTGCCAGGAAAAAAATGTCTCTCTGCTCTGCCTTTCATGGCTGGAATCTGGCTGCTGTGCTGTGTGATTATTGGCCAGACATAAGCATTTGTAGGGCAGAGCAAAGCCCATCTGCCTTGGATCTAACAGCTGGCATCAGGGTACCAATCAGCTCCACCCATTTGCTTCCTTCTTCTCAAGAGCCTCCTGCTAGTTTTTATCTCCCAAAGGTTTTCTTTCTCTGCCTTTCCAGCGTCTTCCCTTCTGTCTTAAGCAAAATTAAATGTCCCAAGGAAGCAGGATTAAGAAAAGGAGAATGCAGCTCTAAAAATATTTAGTTTTCTAGAACAACTCTGTTTAGTGATGGTAAGGTAGGGTGGCGCATACATATGCTGCGTTTATGTGAAATCACACTATCCCTGGAGGGAATTCTCACTACTCATTATAAATTAACAGTAATCTCTTCCATGGAAAGGACTAACTTAACTCACTGAATTCCTACTAAGTCTAAGCCATGGGTTTTCATTATCATAAGGGGGAAAATGAGTGAGACAGACTTGACCTCAATGAGATTACATTAATAATGAAGGGAGGGGATAAAGCAAGTACCATTATGATTATATTATGGAACCTACCTTATCTAATAAAACAATGCACTTTCAGATGTAATATTTCTAATCTAATAGTTCCTTCATTTTGTTATGTTGCTGTCTGATTTCTCTTTCCTTTATCTTCATGGATCTTAAGAACTCTTCTCATAGCCAAATGTCTGAGGTAATTCCCTTTCACTTTATCTTGTTACGATATTTTTTTCTCACTCTGACTTCTGTCATGTTTAGTTACTACCTCTTTTTGAGTTCTAGGCAGTTTAGGTAAATGATCTAAGGCAAGTTTTCATTCTCCTTTGTAAAATGAGACCAAAAAATTAGATGATTTCTAATGTTCCTTTCAGATCCAAAATTCTATGAAAGTTGTCTTTTCTTTTTTCCTCCACAATTCAATTGTTCATTTTTCCCCCTTCTAGATCTGCTTTTCCCCTGTCCTCTACAGAATAATAAGTCTGGAAAAGAGGCATTTGTTAGATTCCATTTGGTTCTGCGTCATGTTTCAGTGTCTCATTCCTTAGCAGTGTGAGGTATGTATCAAAGGGGTTAGACATGTCAAGAGGCAGAACACTAACTAGAAATAGGACTTTGTGAGAGACAAGTTTCTTAATATAAAGAATTAACTCATATTATACTAAAAAGGAATTTCCATGAACTTTAGTAGGAGCTTATTTGTTTTGGGTATTTCATTAAACACTTTAGAGGAATGATGCTGGAGTACAAGGAGGTCTTGAGTTTCTTCCATACATTGTGATGGATTTATTACCAATAAGAAGCTTTTCTTTAATTATATATAGAATCCTTTTCTTGGAACCAAAGAGTAAATATTTCATATTTGAATTATAACAAGGACACAATCATAAACAAGCTGTATAGTTTTAAACTAAAATCTTAATTTTGTTTAGATAAAAAATGGGAGTAATAATATCATAAGATCCTATAAAATCAGGATGATAATGCTTATCATTACAAGAAGTTTTCTTTTTTCCCAAAGTATTTTAGGCATAATACCTTGTAAAGATGCATAGTGTTATGATTGTCAAAAATGAGATTTGGGACAAAATTTCAGTGAAGTGAAACATGACCTGTGACACACAGATCATAAATACAATAGGAATGCACTTAAACTTTGGTTTCAGCCTTACCCAAGTTTTTCAGTGAGTAAGATGTATCCCGGCCCTATTCATGTTAGAGAAGAATATAATCTCTAAAGCAACAGAAATGAAATGGAAGAGGAAGGAAAACAGCATTAGGAGTGTTTTAGGTTAGCACAGATTTCTTGCCCTCAGTTATAAATCTTGACACTAGAGAAAAATGCAAGCCACAATATGCAAGGGTAAACAGTAAAAAATGTCAGGTTATCAAACTAAACTTCCATATGTAAATTTTTTACAAGAAGTTAGAAAGCTTAAATTATATTGAAAATATACAGGAGAATTCAAAGAATTTTTTTAAAAAGTGTATTCTATAGGGGAAGCTACATACTTAAGGAAAAAGATAAATAGAAATAATTATTAGAGACAAATAAAAGAAAAAAACATATTAACTTCTGAAGCATGAACCAGCCAAGAGCATGAGTTTACCTAGAGGAGTAGCCCTCTCAAGGGCATGATGCATGAGAACTGAGCCAGGTGCAATTGATGGCTACAGAGCATAGGCTTTCGGGAGCTGTGATGTTCACAGGTGCCCTGCTCTGATGCCTGGTACAACTAATCCCATATGTTAAAGGGTACTCTTCCTTCTCAACATTGAAAATGAACTGAAAGAAGGGGATGATAGGAGAGAGTGAACAGGGGAATGCCACAGTCAATGCAATGATAGACTATTGTCTAGTCTTACAAATATTTTATTTTTCAAAGACCAAAGAGAAAATTACAGAATAATGAACAAAGCTGATGCAAATCTTTATTCCTTGCAAACTCAAGTCACGTTTTACAAGGGACATGTTATCATTAAAAATATCACAGTGATCTGTTTTACGTCTAAGTTTGGTATATACAGGAACCAAATGTAAAAGGACCCTCATAGTTTCAAACAATAGTACAACCTCACACAGAAAATATCTTTTATAGGGAATTTTTCTTAAAAACTAATTATATAACTATATTTCTTCAAAGGGAAAGAAATGACAATGACTAAAGGGCTTTCAATTATTCAAACTAAAATTTCCATCTGGTATCTTTTACTTAACTCAAAGTAAATTTTGGATAGTAATTCCTAAATTAAAGTGAAGCAAACAATTATAAGATTTCTAACTTATTAATGTCTATTTTGAAACTTGAAAATCAAGTCTATTTTGAAACTTGAAACTTGAAAAACAATTGAATTTTGTTTTCCTCTGTTCCATTTTGGGACCCCTCCACTTTGAGTTTCTTTCCAAGTTAAGTGAGTATGTCCTTTATAAGCTGCAATACAAGTGTTAATGGTCAGTTGAACATTATTAGTGATGTTAAATATGTTAGCCATGTTAGAATTAGCAAAGAAATTAAAAGGGCATCTGTGAATATGTAAAGCATTTGCCTTTGTTTTATCTGGTACTTTGAGAGCTATTCTCTTTCAGTCAGATATTAGTACTGGCAAAAAGACTGCATCATATTTTTCTAATAATTACTTTTTAAAATTGTTATTTTAGAATGCACTTACGTACTTTTAAGTGCACAATTATAGTTCTGTTGTATCATTCTTGGAAACAATAAAATATGTAACATTAACATAAAGTGCTTCCATAGAAACAATGTAGAAATATCCAGCTTTCTAAAGGGGCCAGGTAACCTGCATGATAGATTCATTAACATAATTTGAAAAGTCTATTATTAATAAATGGAATAGTGAGGATTATTACATAAACTTGTTAGGTAGTAAACTGCAAGGGAGAATTTGCTATCAGGGGCTCTTTTAAATATATAGATTCTTTTTCTTTTCTCTCTCTTTTTTCTTTCGCTTTAATCACCCACTAACCTGAAACTGAACTAACAGAGACAGAGGAAGGAAGCATATTCAGGAGGGCACATCAGAAGAAATACTTAATACAGATATGAAGGGGAAATTTACATATTACTCAAAACCTCTAGTTTCTTAATGGAAGTGCAGAAGAGTCTCCATTTTTAAACTCTGAACATCACCAGGACCCTGAATAAGGAGTTTATATGCATTTTTTTCCTCTTATGAAATGAAGTTCACCATCTACTGAAAGGAAGTCAGGTGACTAATTTTTATCCAACTTTACTGACACTCATTTGAAATCAAGAGTTCTCAAACTTTCCTGGTTCACAGTACTCTTAGTGTCCCAGTACTTTTTTCACAGCCCTCCCAGGCAGAAAAAAAAAAAAGAAATCTGAGTTTCACTTATTATGTAGTTAGGTCCAAACAACTCAATAGTAATAATTTGTATGGTGTATGACCGTGTCACTGTGTTCCTATTGAAAACGTACAATATTCTGCAGTGCCTCTGTGAGTCTGCTGTAGTGTCCTGGGGTGCTATGGGGCATTGTGAAAAATATGGCCCTAAATCAGGAAAATACAAATAGTACTTGGAAACTATGTAAAGCATCTTAAAAATCTTAAAGAGTAGAAACCAGTTTCAATATGTATAAGAATCCAGGTGAGCCAGGTGAAACCACAAAAAGTAAAATAAAAAGAATTTGCCCTAGTTAAAAAGAGGAAAAACATAGAAAATCTTTTTAAAATTTATATGCTACACACACACACACACACACACACACACACACACACACACACACACAAAACACATTAGGCTTAAGATGCCATCCAGGGAAGAAAAAGAATAACAAAAAAAAGAATAACAAATAAAACAAGCATCTTTATAAAATTTGAGCATCAAACACACAATAAAAATTAATTAGGCTATGTAAATGTAAAAGAAAAAGTAATAACATTCTAAATGGTCAAAGACAGTTGATTAGAAACATTCCTGAAACACTCCATTGTATAAGTAAGAAAAATCTGTGCCCTTTGATCTTCAAACAAAATCAAAATTGCCTCTAAAAATAAACCTGTCTTCCCCTCCCAGTCCTCCATCTAAGCATAGCTTTAGCTTATCTTTTTTTTTTACCCCTGAGCTGCTAAGCAATGAATGTTTAGCAGAGAGATGCCTTTGTCAGCAGAAACCTGACCAAATTGGTATGCAATTTTTTGTACAAAGAGAAAGAAAAGCCTAGAAAAAACAGTTTGAAGAAAGTAATCAGAAGTGTCAGTAGAACTGATTGCAGGACGAAGACTGTTTATTTACAGTATAAATGTAAAACTAATACATGAAAATACATATGTATTTCTGACCTTCCTTTGCACAACTAAAGGATCCTTAAGGTTTCTTTCCTAACAGAACAGGTACAACAGTACAGCATCAACTCTCAGTTAATTGGTTTTGGAAGTTTTGCTTTAAAGCCTAAGGGTTGTAATAAATAAGAGGAGGAGTTGCGGGGTGGGGGGTGCGGCTCCGGGAGAAGGGTGGGGGTGGAAGGGGAATGATTTGAATAGTGGGAAATGAGAGCACATCCAGAAAGATAGGGGAGGAAATTATCATGAACTGCTGCATTTTGCAAAAATTCATTCCCTAACAAAAACAACAATTTCCTAAAACAATAAAAGGCCTTCTCTGATTACAACTATAAGTCACAAAGAGAAAAAAAAAGTTTGTTATCAGTTTTCACAAATGTTGAATTAAAACAGGGGCCTCATATTCTGACTTGAGTCTAAATTAAAGTTGGTTAAGTACATAACCACTTATTCATTTTAGCTCCCTAAGTACCACAGAAACTTGAAATGAGAAGAAAGAAGTTTGGAAAATCTGTTTAGCACAATTGCACTTGATCTTAGCCAAAAGGCCAAGAAATGATATTTAGCACAATTTCGGTCAGTTTTGAAAGCATTAATTAGATGCTTATAAATGACCTATCAGGTAAAGAAGAAAGCATGTAAATAAACTAAACTACAAAAAAGCTTTCTAAAGGCATGTTCAAGGCCAATGGCCACACTAAACAAAATTATGAAATTAATTGGTATTCTACCACTTTTTTCATTTCCTTCTCTGATGTCCCTAGCTACTTTCCCACCCCAGATACTTATACCTAAATCGTTTGCATTCCACTAGTAGCCAACTAATAACAGAGGTGTGAGTTAGTAATGCTCCCAGAGGTATTTGCATCTGAATGTAAATTATTTGAAGACTAAATAAACCTTCAATTAGCCTCAAAGGCAGTACTTCTCAACCGTGGCTACACATTAGAATTACCTAGGGACCTTTTAAAAATCTGATGCGCATAGCATACTCCCAAGCACTTAAATCGGAATCTCTGGGGGCGGGCCCAAGCGTGGAAATTGTTTAAAGTTCCCCAGGTGATTCCAATGTGCAGCCAAAACTGAGAATCATTGCTTTAGGGAAAGCATTTGAAGAAATGAAATTTCAAGCTAGTAAAGGAGAAATTCTTGAGTGGGGAATATATCATGTTGCTCTATTGATGATGTCAACTGATGAAAAAGCTCTCTTCAAGGTAAAGGATCATTTTTATTACAAGAGAAAATGCTACATTAAAAAAAAAAAAAGAAATCACTAGACTTCTAAGTCTTGATTTCAGCGTTACTTCACTTGAGTATTACTGTAAAACAGGAATAACAATAGCAGTGCCTATCTCATGGTGCTATTGAGAATAAGCAAATGAAACAGGGAACCAAAAAATGTTTCATAAACTGTAAAGTCTTATTTGTCATTACACAGCTGAGCTAGAACCATTTATCATTAAAAACACTAGGTGTAATGTGATTACAACTGTAATATGGATTATTACCTAAAGGATATGTTAATTTGTTTTAATAGACATTTATTTTATGAAATCTAAGTATCTAGCCCAATGTTTCTTGAAGTATGGTTGCTGAACCAGTATCACCAGCATCACTTGGAAATTTGTTAGAAATGCAAATTCTTGGAGTCTTCCCCAGACCCACCAAATCAGAAACTGGAGGCAGAACGTAGCAATCTTGTTTGAACAAGCTCTCCCGGTGATTCTGATGCACACTACAACTTGAAAACCACACATCTAGCCAAACATCAGTAAAAAGAGAGTATATATAACTAAAACCGAAAGATGAATAAACATCATTTTTTCAATCTTTAAAAGTCACAGTGCAAAGGCATATCAGCATAAATTACTACTTAAAAAAACTCCTAAAGCTTTGTATTTTAAAATAGTACAGTTCTCACTACCTAGCCAAGCTTTATCAATCAACACATTAATCACGAATACAACAGTAGTATATAAATTTAGGAGTCAGATTAATTACAGAGTATAGAAACAAAACTCTAGTGGGAGTAACAATGGTTCAGAAAATAGTCCAGTTCTAATTCTCTCAAAGGAAAAGTCTTAACTGTATCTTAAAAATCACATTTATCCTGAAGACAACACTCCACAGCATCTCAATGTTCTTATTCAGGCTAAGGAAGTGTGTCAGCACTGACTCAGAGAAAAGACCATTTCTTGGACTGAATCACTAGCAGTGTTTCCTGCAGTCTTAGATTTGTCACTGGGCCTGCTAAGCAACAGAAAAACAATTTCAAAACTTCTTATCTTAAAAGATCTCGTAAGAGAAAATATCAACATTGCTCCCAAACTCAAAGTCCAAAGGTCGTGAGAACATTGAACAGTCTTGTGAGACTGCAATAGAAAGTTCTTTGAGATCTTTCTTGTTCCCTCTTTTTCCATTTTAAAAAGTTTTGGCAGTCTCAAGATACCTAGCACCACTTTGGAAAGATGAGAGTGGAGTATCCCAGTTAAGAACACACGTTAGTATTCATTCTTAGTTTCTGAGTGAAAACTGAGAAGAAATGACTTTTTCCTGAAAGATTCCTTAACAACAGATGAAGTTCCATTTACCATTACTGAGCAGATGACTCTGGCTCGCTCTTTGATCAAGATTCCTGAGTCCTAAGGGATTTTCCTTTCCTCAATCCTAAGCCTCCTGTATTTAAAGAACCTTGGGTTAAAAGTGGGGGTATGTGTAGGAAGAATAACTCCAATAATTGATATCTGTACTCTATATTCTAGGAAACATTTCCAACCTATTCAAAGTAAACAAAAGAATATAATCAAAATTATCCTATCTTTCCCTGACAATTGCTTTGCCCCACCTTACAAAAAAAATAACAATTCTAAATTCTCATTTCCCACACTGGAAAGAATAACACAAATATATAATTGCCAAAATAATTAATTCCTTTTGTTCATTCACTTATCTGTAAGCATTTATTGAGTTCCTAGTATGTTCCAGACATTGTTTTAGATACAAAATGAGTCTAGAAAGATGCATAGACTTCAGTGATGAGGATGTGGATTCTATGTGTCTAGAGTGCTGTTTCAGTTTCTCTGTCAACCAAGACCAGTGGTACTCAAACTTGAGCAAGCAACAGAATCACTTGGAGAACTTGTTAAAACTTAGATTTTGGGGCTCCACAAAGAGAGACTCTATTCAGTAGGTCTGAGATGGGGTCCCCAAATTAGCATTCTAATAAATTCTCAGGTGACATTGATGCTGCTGGTTCGGGGACCACACTTGGAGAACCACTTACCAAGAAATGCAGCTCATCACACTATGCCTGCTGATTCTCAAACACTGTACATCTCTCTTCCAAACAAGGCAATGGCCTTAGAAAGGCTTTTTACTCACAACTGAGCAGAATTACAGTTCCCAGAACCACCTCAAATATCTAGGATTGGTAGCTCCAGAAGAGAAGAAAGAAGTATAAAAAATAAAGAGAAAATTCTCTTTCCAGGGGCTTTGCTCCCTCCTTGTTTTTCTTTTGTTTTATGCCCCATCACAAGAAATCACTCTTCTATTATGATTTCTCAATACAGGTGTTATGGAAAAGAATAACACACATTCAGATTTTTCATACTTCTTTACTTTAATAAAATCATAGTTTTTCTTCTAAATTCAGTTCTCTTGGCCTTCTCCCCCACCCCTTTTTTGTTGGACTATCTACTTTCTGAACGAAGAATAGAGTTAGAAGGAACACTGAGAATTCACTTAATCCCTCTTTGGCCTCAGACAAGACTGAATCTAAACCATCCCCAAATATAGCAATTTTCAGTACAAAGATGAACAGGCACTAAGAACCTCCCATTCAACATTCTGTCACATACTTGAAGATACTATCATAATATACTTTCCCTCAGCCTTCTCTTCTCCAAGCTAATCAACCTCGACATTTAGACTACTTCATTAGATTTCCTGAACTTTAAATTATTTTGATTCTTTAATAAGTTTATCCCACCTTACCTCAGGGCCTGAATTATGTGTTTATTGTTATCAGGAAGACTTCTTTTTGGTATGTGAAAAGGGGAAAGTTAATTTATAGATTAAATAAAAAGGAATTTAATTGGAACAAAGAAATATATATATAAATGCCACTATAATATAATATAATGGCATTCACTTGAACAATTAATTTCAAATATCCTTTATTTTGTTAAAAGAAATAGTAAAGCCCTATAGTTTTTAAAACTTTATAAATCACCAGCCATTTTATACATAAAACGGATGGGAGTTAGAGATCTTTTTAAATATGCCACAGATTACACATAACCATGTTTCATGACACTTCACACAGGAGGAAAACATTATTATTGTTCATTTGCTTTTTTTGCATAGTGTTTACTACTTAAGCTGGAGTTTATCCATGATTTAATTTTGCATGAGTCTAAAATTACTGAATGTATTATTGTGATTATTCACTTCCGTGAAAATAATTTCTCTGATTCAAGCTTTGAGAATCAGAAGTGTTTAGAGAGTCAGTGAGTACAGGACAAGATAGGATGAAGTCCATGTAAATCATGTGTTTCTGAGCGGTTCAGAAAGGAAAAATAGGTAATACTTTGGAATGCGGGGTAAAATGGGATGATTCACTTTAGTTCCATCTCTCCCATTCTAAATATCACTATTCAAAATTTAATCTTTGCTTTCGGAATGGTGAGGTGCTCTAGTCCAGCGCAGGCCTGAGGGATAGGTTTTGTCTCCTTGCCTATTGGGACCAAGGTGTACGGTGGAGGCGATGCATTTAGTCTCCAGAGAGAAGGAAGATGCTGCTTGCACAGCACTTCTACTCACCAGTCCATGCAGCAGCAAGGGTGTTGGCTTTGAAGGAAGCCAACTGTCCTGCTCTCCCAGCCAGAGGTAAAGAATTGCATTGGTGGCCACTAGAGGGAGGAGGATTAGGAATAGAGTAAATTGTGGGGAAAAGGCACCCATGAAAAACGCACATGGGACAACCAACACATCACCAACCACCGCCTAACAGCTACCTCTCTGAGGGACTATCATGGGGTCTGCAAACACCATTAACCCAGAGACCCAGACACCAGTAATTATTGTAGTATCCCAGTATATAGCCCCTTAACTTGGATGGCTGCAGAAGGGAGTTTGAATAGTATTGTGGGAAACATACAAGCACGCAAACACAAACACACAAGCACACAGACATACATTCTCATCCCCCATTACAAGACGTTACATCTGTGCCGTCTGATTCTTGCTCATTTTCTTATTTAAAACTCTTGATGTTCTTTACCAAGAATGTGTTCACGAAAAGCAAACAGCCCACCTTCAAGATAGTCTTGGGAGAAGCACCAGCAGAGACACTCATTGTGCCAAGATGTATTTTACCAACAAATCTGTACAAATTACATGAGGTTAAAAACAAACGGAATATAATATAATTAAAGCAAAGTTTCTTTTGCTAAATTACAGCTTGAAGCAAACCTGCAAGAAATATTTCCAATTAGCTTCTTTAGCAAACACAAAGCATAGCTCAGAATGTTTTGCTTTCCATCCTGCCCTCTGGGTGGGCTGCCTAGTGGGTGTCTTACCTCCAGCACAAGTAGCTGAGCATTCTGACCAAGGCTGATGATTCCATGTAAAGCCAACTTCATTGTCTCCACTGCCCGTCCGGGTGATGGGAACGTTGAATTTATACCTAATTCCCAAATTCTGTTCCTGAAGCAGAACCTGACATTGAAAACAACTGGTGAAGATAATTAAAATACAATGAGCCTTTATTCAGATATTTACTATTTCTTTTGAAGAAGAAAATGTCATAATGTAAGTCTTAAGGGAAATTTAAGACAACTTTTAGAACACATGCAGTTATACTGAATTTTCTACTTCCGTTTTCATGGGTAACTTGGAGCCATTTCTCTCATTTGCCTTATTTGGTTATAAAAATATTGTTCAAGCAGGCATTGAAAAGATCAGTCATATGGAAAGAGCACTATGGTCTTAACTTTACACAGACTTTTACACCCTTGGGCATACCATTTTACCTTTATTTACTTTAATTTCACCACTTTAATTTCAGATGATAAAGCCTGCCCCTTCCTACTTCACAGGGCAGATTACAAAGATTAGAAATGAAGTGGCAAAGGCATATTTACCATGACAATGAGATTTTCTGAGGTGGGACCTAAAGCTTCTAAGGATTCTGGTTCGTCGGTTGGCCTCTTATAGTGAAAAGCTGTCCCAGCAACATCAAACTTCCTAGGCCAGTCAATAGTCCAGGCACCATTAATATAGTAATCATCCCCTTCAGATTTTAAAGCTAAAAAAAAAAAAAAAAAAAATCACTACCTAAAAATGTGAAACTTCATTTACTACAATGTCACTCATTAATCATTGCACTGAAGTGTACAATGAATATCTATTTCCATTTTGAGACGGGAATCTTTTTTTTTTTTACAGACAACACCAACAATTTATTTTTTGTTACTTAGATATACATTGTGAAGTGATTTCTAATGAGGTGCCAGGAATTCTACCACAGAAACAGAAATATTTGGTAATCTCCAGCCACTGTTGGTAGAAATTCAGTAAGTACATTCTTTCTCATAGATGATGATGCTATATAATTTGGTAAAGTAGAAGCACTATGATTCACCTGCCAGTGAATTAGTGTCTCAGAAAATACCAAAAAATGCATATTAGATTATTCAAAGTCAATAAAAGTTTTCCCACAAGAAAACATCAGACTCAGACAACTTTGTACAGAGTAGTTCTACCACACATTCAAGGAAAAAATAATTTCAGTTTTTCACAAAACTCTTCCAAGAGGATAGAGAAAGAGAATATGTCCAATCTCATTTTATGAACCCAGCATTTTCATGTTCAAACCTGGCCAGTCAAGTAAATAAAAATTATGCAACAAGAGCATTCTTGAACAAACATGCAAAATGTAAATAATTAAATAAAATATTAGCAATTGGCATAAAGTAATATAGAAGTTAATACATCAGAAGTAAGGTAAGCTTATCCCAGGACTGCAATGCTGGTTTAAAAATAGAAAATCAATTAATATACTTTTTCATATTATTAAAGGAAGAAAGGCAGATGATTACCTTAACAGATGCAGAAAAAGCATTTTAAAAAGTTCAATATTCATATATGATTTAAAAGAAATTTTAGTAAACTAGGAAAGCGTGAAACTTCATTAATTTTATAAAAGGCAAACAAAAACACTCAAACAAAAATGTATAGTAAACATCAAACCTAAAGATGTAATGTTGAAGGCATTTTCTTTAAGATCAGGAAAAAGTTAAGGATGCCTGTTACCATCACTTTTATTCAGTCATTGACTGTGGGATCTAGCTAGTGTAACAGAGTAGAAAAAAAAGAAATAAAGGCAATGAGGAAGGAAAAGAAGAGCCAAAAGACTCAGTTTTTTTTTTCAGATGATATAATTTTCATCTTAATGTAAAAAATCTAAAAGAAATTATAGAAAAATAAGACATTTAATAAGAAAGTTTGGCAAGTTTTGATATAAAAATCAATATATGAAAGTCAGTTGTATTACTACATCAGGAAGGGCAGTTATAAAGCAGTTTTAAATAAGGACATTCTCAGTGGCAACGAAAAATATAAAAATACATAGTAATAATTCCATCAAAAGGCAGGCAAACCCTTAGTGGAGTTAATTATGAAATTTTAATAAAAATCATCAAGGATGATCTAAACAAGTGGAGAGAAATAACCTGTTCTTGTAAAGACTCAATTTTGCCTGTATTAAGCTACAGATTTAGTGACTTTCAATAAAAATTCCCAAATGGTTGTAGAGAGCACTGTGGTGCTGCAGGGCCTGGTAGCACTTATCAGCAGGAGGTGGAAGCAGGGAGAAGAGGAAGGGATCAAAATTTCACAGAAGTGGACATTCAAAAGTGGATATAGTATGTATAAGGCAAAAACCCTATCAGTTGACTATATTCTACACAAGGGCCTGAAAGACCTTCCACTTATTAGAACGATAAAGAACCTGCTGGGGCTTCCTTGGTGCCGCGGTGGTCAAGAATCTGCCTGCCAATGCAAGGGACACAGGCCCGAGCCCCGGCCCGAGAAGATCCCACATGCCGCGGAGCAACTAAGCCCATGCACCACAACTGCTGAGCCTGTGCTCTAGAGCCTACGAGCCACAACTACTGAGCCCACGTGCCACAACTGCTGAGCCTGCGCTCCAGATATGTATCTAATAACATATTATAGCAATCTAATAGCATATTAGAATTGGCCCCGCACCGCAATGAAGAGTAGCCCCCGCTCACTGCAACTAGAGAAAGCCAGCACACAGCAACGAACACCCAACACAGCCAAAAATAAATAGATAAATAAATAGATAAATAAATAAATAAAAGAATGTGCTGGTGAGACAGGCACCAGCATCACTGAGGCGCTCTTCTCTTTAAGTTTGGAACTGTCATTACAGAACTGGGCTCGCAGACAGCAATGGGGATGATCCCAACATACTAGAGGCCAGGAAGTATGGCGTAACCATTAGAATGGAGGTGGGTACAGTTATCAAAAACAATAACAAATTAGCATGGCAGTCAGGAGTAGTCATGGAGATATTTAACAGAATACAGTCTTCCAAGGGGCCCAAGAGATGGGCACTTTTCTGATCCAGACCCACTGAGCTTAAGCAGAGGCTGGGTGACCAGGAGATAGGATCCTGCAACATCACAACACCACAGCACTCAGTGGTAATTTTTCCTTGCCTTTCCTCAAAGGACGTAAAAGCCATTACCAGCAGGGAAAGGGAAAATCCAAATATACTGAGGACTGTTGGGCACAGGGACTGAGTTGACCTGAAGTGGCAAATGGTGCCCCTTGTTTAGGATAAGACCACGTAGAAGTAAAGTAATAAAAGGAATTTTGACCCAGGTCCAGCTCACAGAGTGTCCACTGAGTCCATGAATCCAGTCAGTGGTCATTTCTCTCAGACCTGAATTTAAAATGGAAACAGGGGACTTCGCTGGTGGCGCAGTGGTTGAGGGTCCGCCTGCCAATGCAGGGGACATGGGTTCGTGCCCCGGTCCAGGAAGATCCCACATGCCACGGAGCAGCTAGGCCCGTAAGCCATGGCCGCTGAGCCTGCGTGTCCGGAGCCTATGCTCCGCAACGGGAGAGGCCACAACAGTGACAGGCCCGCGTACCGCAAAAAAAATAAAATAAAATAAAATAAAAATAAAATGGAAACAGTATACTTGGTAGCTGGCATAACCTTCACATTTATCTCTTGATCTGTAAAATAACACCTATCTCAGTGGGGAAGACCAGGTTGAAGTCTCTGAAACTTCTCTCCTTCCCCCAGCTAAAACAGTAAACTACAAACAATACTGCATCTTGGAGTGGGGGCAGAGGTGTGTATGTGTGGATTGCCAGAGATGAATGCTACCCATAAGGTCTTAAAGTGTGCAAGGCTGGTGGTCTCTACCATATACCTATTTACTTCACTTGTGTGGCCCCTACAGAAACTAGATAGTTCTTTTTGGATGATAGTAGTCTGTTGCAAACTCAACCAAGGGGTACTGTTGCTGTGCTGGATGTAGAGATGGGATTCTTGACCATTTTCTTAAACACAAATTAAAATAGTAATTTTCCATGTGAATGTCAAGAAGATATTAAGTATTTATAATGTTATTGATAGAAAGGAATGAAAGGCTTATCTATAGGAATAAAAATGTGGAACTAGCAAGGGAAATTATGACTAAAGGAATAACTGGGGATGGAGGTGGGGTTAGAGAGCAGATTTTCCTGTCCAAATATTAAAACAGTAATTATACAAATATGGGGTGGGAACAACCTGTGGTATGGCACACAGATGGACAGAACAATAGAACAAAATGGACAGTTAAGAAATAAACAAAAGTACATATGGGAATTAATATATAACAAAGGAAGCACCCTAAATTAGTAAAGGAAAGATAACAAGAAATGAAACTAAGACAAAAGACTAGCTTTTTGGCAAAAAAAAAAAAAAAAATGCTGAATTTGTCTCATTCTTTATATAAGAATAGATACCACCAATCCATTCCTAGGTATATATCCTAAAGAAGTGAAAATAGGTACTCAAACAAATATATGTACACACATGTTCATAGTAGCACTATTCCCAATAGCCAAAGGTAGAAACAACCAAATGTCCATCAATGGATGACTGGATAAACAAACTGGGGTATATACAATACAAGGGAATAATAACATTCAGCTATAAAAAAGAATGAAGAACTGTACATGCATCAATGAGGATAAGACTAAAAAAAAATTACACTGAGTGGAAGAGGCTGAGGCTAGACATAAAAGGTCACATATTTTATGCATCTATTCATAAGAAATATCTAGAAAAGGTAAATCTATAGGGACAAACAGCAGATTGGTGGTTGCCAGGGGCTGGGGAATGGGAAGTAACTGCTTAATGGACACCGGGTTCCTTTTGGGGTGATGAAAATATTTTGGAATGTACTAAATACCAGTACGCTGTTCACTTTAAAAATGTTTGAATTCTATGTTATTTGGATATTACCTCAATAAAAACAAAGTTTAAAAAAAAGAGAGAAAAGAATAAATGCCAGATGGGTAAATATTTAAATGTAAACATAGTTAAATCATAAAATGGTAGGAGAAAATGTAAGAGTACTTTTTAAAAAATAATATTGGGGTATTGAAAAGCTTTTCTAAGCATGACCAAAACCTCAGAAAGTATAAAGAAAAAGATTAGTAGATGTGCATGCATAATTTTTTAAACCTCCATAGGAAAAAGCATATAAAAAAGTTTAAAAATATGTGATAGAAAAAGGGTTATTAGCACTACTATACAAAAACTTCTATAAATAAATGAGTGATAATTTTGATAATGATTATCATGCTTTGACAGTGACAAACACGTCAGTTTAATTTTTTTGTTAGTATGCTAGCTTCTTCAAAAACTTTATCAGGCCAGATAAACAAGCAGGCCCAAAGGACTAAAAGGGTCATGATGCAGAGAGTCTCTGACTCTCTGGACCTCTGCCACTTGTTCTTAAGAGTATAGACTATTTTCATTCCCGCTACCCCCATCTGCCTGGCAAATATATCTGTACTTTCTTGACTTCATGTATGTTATAAAATTCATTTGATTGTCAAAAATAAATCTAATTAATCTTTTGAGATAAGAACATGTTAATGAAATTTAAGGATTATTTAGTCTTAAATTTGTCTTGTATTTAAAATTTTTTATTTTCAACTCTCACAGTAATTCTCTGTCTCATTTGAAACATCAAAATTACTTGGTTATATAGGACATCTGAGCCTGTATCACATGAAACAGTAAAAACAAAAATAAAAACAAAACCTCTAGCTGCTTTGAATTCTCCTTCAATTTAAGCTCTCACTTTCCATTTTCCCATCTACTCACTTAAGGAATCCTAACTCACCTTTGCTGGTACCATAATATACTTCAGAAAAACACCAAACATTTAAGAAGGACTGAATAAGAATTTACTAAGGGAGAAGGATGTGGCATTATGGACAAAGAATTATCAAAGGGAAAACATCTGATGTCTTATTTTTGTTTTGATTCTTGCTGATGCAGAAAAGAATCTAAAATTATGGTATAAAAATAAAGGAGTCTTCCTAAATAAAGGAAGGAAGAGCCTGATGATACTGGTATTCTACCTAAAGATGCATTCTAGATATAGTCTTATTTTTAAAAGATTTAAGGAAAAACAGGTGGTATTTTAAGGGGAATAAGAACTCAACCAGATTTCATAAGGGTCTCTGCAGAGTCTAAATCTGTCTCAAGGGATCAAACATCAAATAAACAGAATTTCCACTTCTTTACAGAGGAAATAACGGGGATTGGACTTGCCCTCCAATTATAAATAACTAGAAAACTCACAAAATATATGAATCAGCTGTTTTTAGACATTGGCCAGGACTGTGCAGGACTGTGACACAGGCAAAAAGGAACACAAGGTGAGTCATATAATCTCCCTAGATTCCTGCCTGGAGGCACTTTCTGTCAGTGTAGACCATGAGAACCCAAGCAGAGGATGGTGGTCTCACTGAGTTAAGGAGACAGAGATCAGAAACTGGGAAGACTAAGATACTTGGAATTTGCAGAACCAGAGAATTAGAGTAAAAGGAGGGAATCTGTTGCTGAATAGTAATCCATGTATGCATAAGATAAAATTCCATGAAGCCAGGCCAAAAAAACCCACCAAAAAACAAACAAACAGAAACGAAAACAAAAAACTAGATAACCACAAGCAGAAAAATTTCTAGAGAAAGAATTCAGAGAGTTTCAACCACTAGGGCATTCAGCAGAGAATCATGCCTTTTTAGTAGGGCTGAACTCTAGAATTAAGGCTACTCTGGACTCCCGTAAACAAAGCTCAAATACAAGTCTCAAAGATATCAAGCTCATCAACAAGTTAGTTAACACTCTTTAAAGGATAAAACAACAACAACAGCAAAATCCAGACTCTCAATAAAAATATATTCACAATGTACAACATCCAATGAAAAATTACTACAACTGGCAAGAAAGGGGAAGATATGGTACAAACCATGAAGAAAGCCAAGTAAAAGCAACAGACACAGAAATGACAGAAATTATGGAATTAGCAGAAAATAACTTTCAAACAGCTATTAGAAATATACTCAAGGATTTTAAAGGAAAACAAATATAATGAGAAAAAACTGGAAGATATATACAGATGGATGCTCAGATCTACACAAAGAAAGTATGCCAGATACAATAAATATGTAGGTAAATAGAAAATAATTTTTCTTATTTTTAAATTTTTAAAAAGGAAAACTGACTCTTTAAAACAAAAATAATAACAATGTATTGTAGGGTTTATAACATATGAAAAAGTAAAATGTGTTTTTAAAAAATAGCACAAAGGATGGAAGAAGACAATGGAAATAAACTGTTACAAGCATCTTGCATTATACATAAATGGTATAATATTATTTGAAGGTATACTGTGATAAATTAAAGATGCATTTTGTAAACTCTAGAGCAACCACTAATTAAATAGAAAAAAGAAGTATAGCTAATAAGCCATTAGTAGAGTCCAAATGGAATACTATAAAACACTTGATAAACCTAAAAGAAGACATAAAAGGAGAATAAAGGGAAAAATACACGGAACAAATAGAAAAATAGCACAATGGTAGACTTAAACCCAATGATTTTAACAATTACATTAAATATAAATGATCCAGACGTGGAGCTGACAAACTATGGTCCACCACCTGTTTTGTAAATAAAGTTTATTGTAACATAGTCATACCCATTTATTTATGTATTATCTGTATCTGCTTTCACACTACAATAGTAGAACTTAATAGCTGAGATAGAGACTTCATGTCCTGTAAAGCTGAAAATATTTACCATCTGTGCCTTTACAGAAAAAGTTTGGCAAGCCCCCCATTTAGAGACTGTAATTGAAAAAGCAAAGATGGTTAGATACAATAAGAAATCAGAGTCAAACTACATGTTGTCTAAAAGAAACATATTTAAAGTTCAGAAACACCTACATGTGAAAAGTGGATGGATGGAAAAGAATTTACTATGCAAGCACTAATCAGAAGAAATCTGGGTGGCTAGATTAGTATCAGTCAAAATAGATGAGGGTCAAAGAATATCATCAGAAATAAAGAGCAACATAGGATAATTATAAAATGTTCAATACATCAAGAAAATCTAATAATCTTAAATGTCTATACACCTAACAAGAAACTCTGAAAATAAATGAAGCAAAACCTTACAACTAATGGGAGAAATAAACAAATCCACAATTCTAGTTGGAGATTTCAACATGATTCTTTCAATATTTGCTGAAACAAGGAGGCAGAAAATAAATAAAAATGTAGAAGACTTGAACAAAACTGTCAACCAATTTAATCTAATTGACATTTATGGACTACTAAACCCAATACCACCATAATATACATTCTTCTCAAGTGCACATGGAACATTCACTAAGAGATACCATATTCTGGGCCATAAAAACACACCTCAACAAAAGAACTAAAATCATACAAAGTACCTTATCTGTCCATAATGGAATTAAGAAAAACCCCCAAATATCTGGAAATTGAATAATACCTTCTAAGCCATGCGTCATATGGTAAATAAAATATTTTAAATTGAGTGTTGGAAAATAAAACTATCAAATATATGGGATGAAGTTAAAGCAACGCTTAGAGGGAAATTTATAGTGCAAAATGCCTATTTTAGGTTAGAAAAAAGATCTTTAAGATCAATAATCTAAGTTTCTATCTTGAGAAGCTAGAAAAATAACAAATTAAACACAAAGTGAATAGCAAAAAGGAAAAAATAAAGAGAAGAGTGAGAATCGATGTACTGGAAAATGGAGAAATAATAGAAAAGTCATTTAAACCAAAAGCTTGTTCTTTGAAATGATCAATAAGGTTAATAAACACCTCACTAGAACAATCAAGAAAAAGAAGATACAAATCACCAATGTGAGGAATGAGAGAAGAGCCATCACTACAGATCCTACAGGCATTCAAACAGAATAAGGGAATATTATGCACAAAATTATGCCAATGAATTCAACAACTTTATATCTATTACAGAAACTGAATTTTTCATTAAAGACTTCCCACAAAGAAAACTCCAGCCCAGATGGCTTCACAGTTGAATTCTATCAAACATTAAGAAATAATACCAATTTTACCCAGACTTTTTCAGAAAATAGAGAAGAAAGGAATATTACCCAACCAACTTTATGAGGACAGGTTTATCCTAATATAAAAACCAACAAAGATGTTATAAGAAAAGACTACAGACCAATATCCCACATGAACATAGATGCAAATATTCTTAACAGAATATTAGTAAATCAATTGTAACAATATATATGAAGGATAATAAATTTATGACAAAGTGATTTTTATTCCAAGAATGCTAGATTGATTTAACATTTGAAAACCAATCAATGCATTTACTATATTAACAGGAAAGGGAGGAAAAAAAATAACACATGATCATGCAGTAAACCTCAAAACCTATTCATGAAGAAAACTCTCAAAACTAGAAACAGAAGGGAACTTCCTCAACCTGATAAAGGGCATCTACATAAATCTTCTAGCTAACATTATATTTAGTGGTTAAAAAAAACAAACAAAAAACCCCAAAAAACTGAATTCTTTCCCTTTAAGATAAGCAACAATGAAAGGCTGTCCAGCCTCCTCACTTCTATTCAACATTGTACTGAAGGTCCTGATCACTATTATAAGGCAAGAAAAACAATATAAAAGACACAAATATTGGACAGATAGAAGTAAAACTGCCTTTGTTGAAGGATGACATGATGATCTATGTTGAAAATCCTAAGAAATGTACAAAGCAACTATCAGAACTAATACATGAGTATAACCAGGACACAGGACATGAGGTCAATACAAAAATAAATCAATTGCTGTATAACAACTGACAATTCAAATATGAGATTAAAATATCAATATCATTTACAATAACATCAAAAAGCATGAAATATTTAGTGATAGATTTTTTAAAAAATCTATATGTGCAAGATGTGTACACTGAAAAATAAGCATTATTGAACAAATGTAAAGACTTAAATAAATATACAGGTAAGTCTTTTCACGTATTGGAAGACAATATTTTTAAGATGTCAATTCTCCCCAAATTGATCTATAGATCCCAAATAATCTCTTTTTGTAGAAATTGACAAGCTGATTCTAAAATGTATATAGAAATGTAAGGGACCTAGAAAAACAAAAATAATTTTGAGAAAGAGGAACAAATTTGAGGACATAATGCTTCCTATTTTCAAGACCTAATGGAAATCTCTATTAATCAACACAGTGTGGTTTTGGTTTAAGGACAGACATACGGAACAATGGGAGGGAACAGAAATAGACCCATACATTCATGTGCAATTGATCTCTAACACAAATGTCAAGGTAATTCAATGGGGGAAATATTCTTGAACAAAGGGTGCTATAGTAATTGAATATCCATGTGAAAATAACTGAATTTCAATCCTTACTTTATACCTTACATAAAAACTCAAAATGGACCATATATCTAAATGTAAAAGCTAAACCCATAATTTCTCTAAGACACATTGAAGACAATCTTTGCAATCCTGGGGTAGGCAAAATTTCTAAGATAGGATGTGAAAGCACAAACTATAAAAAAATTAATACATTAGATTTCATCAGAATTAAAAGACACCATTAAGAACAGAAATAAACAAGCCACAGATGAGAAGAAAATATTCATAAAACATATATTTGAACAAGACATAACTAGAATATATAAAGAACTCAGAACTTTATAAAAAGAAAAAATGTAAAAATAGGCAAAATATTTGTTTAGACATTTTACAAAAAAAAATATCTACATAGGTAGAGTTAAAAAGACTGACAATACCAAGTACTGACAGGATGTAGAGCAACTGGAACTCTTTTACATTACTGGTGGAAATATAAATGATACAATCACTTTGGAAAACAATTTAATTAATTTCTTATAAAGTTAAACATGTACTTATCATATGACCTGGTGATTTCACTCCTAGGCTTTTTATCCAGGAGAAAGGAAAACATATGCCTGCACAAAACTTGTCTATGAATGTTCAAAGAAGCTTTATTCATAATAGTTGAAGACTGACAATGACCCAGATATCCATCAACAAGTGAGTGGATAAATAAATTATGGTATATCCAAACAATGGAATACTATTTGGCAATAAAAAGGAATGAACTTCAGATACACTCAACAATATAGATGAATCTCAAAAACATTATGTTATGAATGAAAAAAAAGCCAGATATAAGAGTGCATACTATATGATCCTATTTATGTGAAATTCCAGAATAAATAAAAGTAAAATAATAAAATGTCAGAAAAGAGATCAATGTTTTCTGAGGCTAAGGCTAGGGGGACTTGACTGCAAAGGGTAATGAGAGAATGTTTTGGAGTCACAGAAATGTTCTACATCTTGGTTGTGGTATTTATATGTATATGTATATCTATATCTATATATAGAGAGATACAGATAAAATTGTAAATACTTTGTGAACTATACACTTATAATGGATGCATTTTATTATACGTAAATTATACCTCATTAAAATTGATTTTAAAAAATCAACTATGGGGTTTCCCTGGTGGCACAGTGGTTGAGAGTCTGCCTGCCGAAGCAGGGGACACGGGTTTGTGCCCCGGTCTGGGAAGATCCCACATGCCGCAGAGTGGCTGGGCCCATAAGTCATGGCCGCTGAGCCTGTGCATCCGGAGCCTGTGCTCCACAACGGGAGAGGCCACAACAGTGAGAGGCCCGCATACCGCAAAAA